>NC_063194.1:18327805-18352805 GCF_017589495.1 Alosa alosa
AAACAGGTAACTGAGCCTCCTGGTGACCTGCTCAGATGGGACAATGTTGTGTGGACAGCGGCCACCTCTTCTCCCATGCAGGCCATAATGGGCACTCTGAAGGGCGTTTTTGAAGTCGGGAGAACCATGAAGTCTCTCCCACACAGGCACGATTGGCAGCCGACTGAGGCTGACAGGTTTTGCAATGATGTGTGGTCCCCTTTCGCCTTTGTCCTTGCCCATCACCCCCCACCCCCGCCTCCAAATAGCCATACGGGAGGTTATCCTGAATGCACATAAGTAATCTCTCCCCCTGCACACAGCTCATGCCTGTCCCTGAGCAATATTTGTACCCACTGCATTGCTATGTGCATCTTGTTCACTTTTGTGTGGGTAAATTACCATTTACTGTTCCCAGGATGGGTGTCACAGACTGCCCCTGGTTAACACGTCGATGCGGCTTGGCACGATTGTGCCACTCCCTGCAGGTTTGTTTTCTCTCTCCTGGAAAAAAAAAGTGTAATTTGTAAAATGCAGGCAGCCAGCGCACTGGCATCTGCATTAGCACCTTGCTTGTGCCTTCTCCCAGGACCTGGGAGCTGAGGACGATGCCTTCCCTTCACACCTCGTTACTTTTCTATCCTCCTCTGACCTTCTCCTACAGGCATACACACACACACACACACACACACACACACACACACACACACACACACACACACACACACACACACACATTCAGGTATACACACACACACACACACACACACACACACATTCAGGTATGCACACACACACACATATTGCTGGACACTGGAAACTGGAGACCAATCAGCACCTCTGCTTCACCCAGCTCCCTCAGCACCCTGAGTGTATGGTCTGTCTCAGTCTCCCTAACAATGTGGGGCTCACCACTATCATAACATATCATTGTCTTCCTATGTCAGGGATGACTATTTACCTTTAACAAGCATTTATATGTGCTTGTTGCTGTGCCATTGGGTGTGTGTGTGCATGCATGTGTGTATGTCCCTCCTGATTTTACTCCTAAGTTTTGTTTTATTTTCCTCAAAAACCAGACTGACCTTGAAGAAAATTCAAACTGTCAAGGGCACGAGGAGACTGACTTTTTTTTATTGCTTTTTTTCCGCTCCTCCTTTTTCCAGCTTTCATAATTGACAGTGTGTTGCTTGAGTGCGACTCAGTGGTCAGTTCTGTTCAGAGGCAAAAGCCTGGGCTGGATCAGCTTGAATGCGCTGAGCCTTGGGAAAGGAAATGAGGTCCTCCAGGTGAAAAGACAGAGAACAGAGAATGCTCCGGCAAGGTTACCGGAGGTTGGTTCGTGATGATCTCTGGGTCTGACACTGAGCATTCACCTTGACTGGGTCATTTATTCACCAGCCAGTGTCTGGGAGAGGGAGAGGGAGAGAGTACAGAAAGAGGGAGAGATGTGAGACAGCGAAAGAGAGAGAGAGAGGTGGAGGACAAAAGGCAGACCGTAGCAGAGAGAGTGAATGTGTGTGAGAGAAAGGGAGGTAGAGAGAAACTGCACACCTTTTGTGGAATTTTACACAAGGGAAAGCCAGTCACCATCTATTTTACTCTGATTATCAGGGCTCAAACGGAGACGTGAAGACCACATGGCTGCTTTTATTATGGGGGCTTCAAAGTCTCGCCTTAGCCAGGTCACACCACATGTATTTCTTCAGGACCCGTTGTCCAGGGTCATCACATATTTGTCCCCCCTATGCGTGTGAGTGTACAATTTGGCTGCTTTATGCTCTCAGTCACATACATTCAGAATGCCTTCAAAATCATGAAGACACTCTGACCTTCTCTGTCATACTTTTTGCATGATAAAATCATGTGAATTGCCAACAACATTTGTTGACAGCTGCTCCTTTCTTAACTTCAGTTCAGATCTTTGCCAAATTTAGGAATGTACAGGAGCCTGTATGATGCGTGTGGTGAATCAAACCTGGTAGGTCCTGGGCCTCATGTTTTACCAACGTTGTACAGTACGACTTAGGAAGAGAGTAAAATACATATCAATTGACGTTGGTTGTTCTCAACAGCCCAGTACCTTTGGCGCATGGCACAACCAACCGAATCCATTCCTAAACTGATTTAAAATAGCCCGTTTAACCTCAGCAATATACCTGACACTAGATGTTTTGAGCCGTTCTGCGATAGGTGCAAGCCGGAGACAGAACGCTGAGATGGGGACAGGTGAGTGGGTTTGTGGGATTTTCAGTGGTGGGAGGAAAGCGTGTTAATTGGTGCCGTCTTGCTCGGCCTTGTCAGTGGAGGCCTTTCATGGCCTTTTTATGCCTCCCTCCTGGGAGAACTGAGGAGGAGACTGCTTCCCCGTAATGAGGCACTGCACTGGGCTGCAGAGACCAGGCAGGGAGGGTCACTTGTGGGCAATTAGGGAGAAATAATGAGAGCTCTCTCTCTCTGTCTCTCTTCCTCTCTTTCCTCATATCCCTCACTATCTCTGTCCTTCATCCCTCACGCATTCTATATTTCCCCTAATCCCCATCACCCCGTCTCTCGTTTTCTACCTTTCTGGGTGTATGTCTCTTTCTCACTCTCTCCCTTTCCATATCTGTCACCTTGCCTCTCTCTTGTTTGGTCTCTCTATCTCTATCACTCTTTCTCTCCCTCTGTCTTTCTTTCTGTCCCACCCCGTCTCTCCCTGTCTCTCTCTCCTTCAATGCACTTCTTTCAGATCAGGGTTTTCACTCAGGGGAGCTCTGGCAATTGTATCCTTAGGGCAGGAGAATGCATTCTCCTGCACTGAGAAATTAGCATTGCTTTTCCATTTAGAGAATAGCCTCTCAGTTATATGTGTTTGCCTGTTTGTTTGTATGTGTTAATTTGTGTTGGTTGTGATCAGGAAATATGTTATATTAATAATTATTTTCTATTTCATTGAATCAGTCACAATCTAAAATGAGAATAGAGAAATGCTCAGTAAGCAGTTTCAATATATACTATGTATTTAATAGTTATTGATTTTTTATGAATTGTCATATTTTCGACACAATTTGATCATTTTATTTCCAGTCATGGTGACATAGCAGAATTATTTGAGATTTGAAACTCACAGAAAAACAAAAACCCCATAAAATATTATTACAGTGATAACAGAGGCTAAAACCTGCATTATACCAACATCAAAAAGTATACATAGGTTTGAATGGATATAGTGCTTGTGAATGTGCCTCAAAGAGTGACAGCTTAAGCGTAGAAGCCAAATTAATTTCTCACATAGCTAGCATTGGAAATACACATAATACTCAAAGAATGAATAATTGACATGGGCTAAAACAATGCTAAACTTTCAGCTCATCCGTGACAGTGAGCTGAAGGAATACCAGGTCAGTGCCCAAGGCTGAAAGCTAAGACCAGCCTGAGCTCCCTGGTTGTTCCCAAGCCTGTTTCTCATTCAGGCTCAGTGTCTCTCCAGGACGGTATGTGTCAGGGGAGAAATTTCCATGTCTCTGGCAGAGATTGACGTGCTGTCTGTCACTAGACGCAAGATCACTCAATAGCCACTGCACTTATTATCCAAATGGGAGCAAATCAAAATCATCTCCACTTCTAGACACAGGGGCGGTGCATCTTGTCCTGAGTGATTCCATGTGATTCCATGAGACTCATGAGGCAAATTTCTTTAATTCTCCGTTTTGATTGAGTAACAACAGGTCAGGAATGGGTTTTACAGTAATGAATGTTCACTAAGCACGAGCAAGCTTGTTTCATTTATATATATATATATATATATTTTTTTTTTGTACATCTTCATGATTACCAGGTGGACTAGTATGGGTGTTTTGAAGATGGTTGATCCAATATAGCAAATTAGTTAAAGTCTCCTTCAGAAAACAAATATTCTTATGAAGGTCAAATGTATAGAATTACATTATATTAAATTAACAACTGTATTCAGTGTCTTCTGTAGTCCTGTGCCCCTGTATTATTGTAACTATTGCAGCATTATTGACACAGTACACTTCCCTAGTAGCTCTCTGAAAAAAAAATGCTATGCTATAATTTCTAATTTTTTTGTTATTTTAGTGACCTCACGTTAAACACAAATGGCTCTTAAAAGATTTGCCCTCAGATTTTGTCGCTGTTAGTTAATTTGTATTGTATTTCCTTCAAATGCTTTGCACAAAAGAACTGAAAGTACATGACTAATGCAAGGATTGCTCACTTGTACTTCATGAATGAATGTGACTTTGATGTGCTGCAGGGTGGCCATGAAGGCTTGGGCACCATTTTCCCTCCCTGCACCTTGTGAATGTTGTAATTAAAATGGACCAAGCTCCATCTGTGCTCAATTACCTTCAGCATGCTTTAAAAGGTCATCTAAATAGAGAGGATTAGCAAAACGTTTGTGTAACTCATGCACATGTACACTGCTATTATCGGTACTATAATGCCTGAATACCAATCAAGACCTTTAAAAGTAAATGGTAAACTGTAAACAGTCAATGTGATATTCTGCTGATTTAACTGCAGAATATCACTTGAAACATCACTGTGACGTTTCAAGGTCATTTAGTCAGTGTGAATTCATATCAACCTAGCTGCTTCTGGAAAAGAACCCACACTGAGATTATCAACCAGTTCCTCTATCCACATAGTTTTTAAACATGTTCAACCGAATTCCTTGTCCTTGTTGATCTCATAATGTGATATCCTTGTATATTAAAAATAATGTCTTAAAAAAGACGCATCTATTAAAATTCTGATTATGGTTATAGCAGGTTTAGCAGATTCATGGCATAGCATTCATAGCAAAATTATACCACGGCCCATTGTTGAAAGATTTAGCGGTGTATTAAGATTTAAATAATTTCTTTATTGGCAAATAAGAAGACATCACTGGATGGATATCTGTCTTACGGCTGGAGAGTTGGCTTCAGAATACATAGTTAATGGTCACACTTAAAGTGTAACTCCGAAGTAAAAACAACCTAGGGTCTATTTATGCGGTCCATTCGATAAAATGTAGTGCTGCGCAGATCTGGATAAATCTAAGGCATGCTTGTATTGAAAGATTAAGCCAGATCTGTGCTGAAAGATCGAACGTACCTGCTGATTTGACGATACCAGACCAGGAAGCCATGGAATTTTCTTCCTACAGAAACAGGTCTTGTTAAAACTTCTTTGTACACAATACTTTGGTTTGTCTGTAGAAACCATCACCACACTACCACAGAAGTGTAATTATATTTTCAGCATTGTTAGTGGTATAAAATAGTGATGTGGCACCTTGTCCTTTTAGCATCACTTCCATTCCAAGTCCATTCAGTTATAATGCAAATAAATGGTCTTGCTCAAAACGTCACCAATGAATGTCATTTTGCTTTCAATCAAAAGTTTGAAGTTGTTAACTACCGTAAATAGACCCTGGGTTGTTTTTACTCCAGAGTTACACTTTAACATCTTAAATTATGTTTATCACAGAAGTCCGACTGTATGTTGTTTGCAAATTGAGACAATTAGAGGCTATATTTATCTGTTTGATTACATTGTCATTTGTCTGGAATGATTGGTTTCAGAGGTCAACTCTCTGAAGGTGCTTTGCATTACATGTTAGTGCTTGTCAAAAAACTTCCAACAGAACTCGCAGTGGATTGTTTCTGGTGCATTCTGATAGAGTTGCAACTGTTATTGCTGATGTTACCAATGGTTGTTGAGACTCTGAATTTGAAACAGACAAAATGATAACCTTGATACTCTGTCACTCTGAAACAACAATAAAATGATAACGTACAATTAGGGATGAGAAGAAACACTGAAAATGTCTATTGAAAGAGACTTTATGCACCTTTAAACAATACTGAACACATTTTTCTATGTGACATCTATGAAGCCAGTGAAATGGTAACACATGAAGTAAGATTGCAATACATTAGCCTGAGGCTGTTGGGTAAACAACTCAGAAAAAAAAAATCGACAGTATATTTATATACAAGGTCTGCCACAGTGGACATTTTGGATATTTTTAGCCAAAGACAGCACTCTCGAAAACAAACCCTCCTAAATTATAATGACATGATTTGTCTTTCCTGTACCATGGTGGAGCAATGGGCAACAACACTGTGTGATAATGGCTGTGGCCAGGTGAACTGGGCATCTGGTCTGACCCTGTTGATTGGGTAGGTTGGCTGTTGAGCCCTCGAGGAAGGCCTGCAACCATCGCCGCTTATGTTAGGAGGGAAAACAATCCCTCAGCACTAAAACCCCATCTGCAGGCCCGTCAGACAGAATGTGTGTGTTTCTAAAAAAATGGATGTTGGATTGTAAGATGGCCAAGGGAGTGTGTTAAACTGATAGAAAATGTAAAGTGCTATAGTCATGGGTGTAATGCAGAATGATTGTCTGTCTCCGCTCTTTATTGGCCAGTGGATGGGTGTAATGGAGATAAATGTTTTTGTTGGCTGTTGCTGGTCCCTGGTGCTGACCTAATCTAGCCTTCAGTCGTCTCTTGCACACAGATGACCAAAACACACACACACACACACGCAGGCACATAGAGAGAGAGACATACATACAGTACACACACACACACACACGCACAGGCTCAGTGTTCAGACAGCTTGTGCTGTGAACAGAGGTTCAGGAGAAGGTCCTTGGGTGCCTAACCTGGGTTTTATGCCTTAATGACTCCTTGTTACTCTCCCAGCCAGTTCCCAATTGCCACCGGCACTTCCACCCTCTGCGTCCATTAGGGGCAGGGAACGCCGATCGATACGTGATGCAATTTCCCTGGAGAATGAGTACAGCTAGTCCGCCGAGGTGTTCTGGGCCTCCACTCCCTCTTTCGTCACAACCCCGTCATGTTTTTCACTCCTCCATCCACCATTTCTCTCTCTCTCTCTTTCTCCCTCTCCTGTATCCACTAGCCACTGTTGAGCTATTTTTTGCTGCCATGTTGAGCTATTTTTGCATTGTGCCGTATAAAACCATTTATCTAATTGGATCCAAATGTAATGGTGTTTGAAACAACTCAAGAGGGCAGCTCATCACATAGACAGCTCGGGCTCAGACAGTGTGTGAGTCATCAGAAAGCCATAAGTCAGCAGCTGGAGGTGGCTGTCCTTTGGTCTGTTTGGTCTCTGATGCACATATCTGTCTTTATGTAAAATATTGCCATCTCCTGAGCTGTGGCGGAAACTCTCATGAGATACCTTTGAAAATGTTTGTGACATCAATCAACCTAATCTAAAATGTAGTGTGAAGAGAACCATTCAATTTTAGATAGCTTTGCCGTTTTCAAAATAGGAAATGTTTTCCTTGAAATAGTACAAAGTCCAGTAATCTATTGTTAGCACAGTGATGGTATACATTCTACTTATCTATTTTGCTAGGCATTTTTCAATATTCACTACCGCTGCAACTTTTGTGATAATAGCTGTTTTTATTTGCATCTGATACAATCAGTTTTTTTTTACCACCTTTGCATTTTCGTTTGCTGTCTTATCCAGCTCTTCTTCTCTTTGCCTCCTCTCCGTCACAACGTCACTGTTAGTCAGGGCTTGTCTGTGTGGGCTTTTGTAACAGGAGCCATGATTCACCCTGATGCAGAGACACACTTAAAAAGAGTCTGGTCAGATCGATAAAGAGACCCATTGAAAGAGGGAACGGACTTCTTTAAATGCCAACAACTTGGTTAATGATCGCGAGCATCAGGGTGGCGAGTCTCTGTTCTGTAGTTTGTCTCCATGACAACGTGTTGTAAACATTGTTTACATAGTGTTGTTGTGGTTTTGAAACTTGGGTACATTGACAGCCAATTACTGTGTGATTGTGAGCTATGTCACATGTAATAGCCTGTGAAAATCAACATGGACCAGAGGCAGTATATAGAAAAAAATATTTGAAAAAGTCTGCTTCGATGTCACTTCTTTTGATGATGATGTGTTTATGTTTTATTCTTCTGTGTACAACCTAGATTCACAGACAACAAACATGTGGAATGGGAAACTATCTAAACCAATCATTGAAAAACAAACAATAATATATGAAACAATCACTTGCCTTAATCTTACGAGTGGTTCCATATGCCCACTTATGACCTGCATGTGTGGCTCAACATGTTTGGAAATATTCAACAAAGACAGTCCTGCCCACACAGGCTTTATGCAAGGTGAAATTATCTTTAGATTTAAGCAACAGTTATCATTTATGTAACAGTGTTTTATGAGTCCCTTATGATAATGTGCAAATGTCCAGGAATGGCATGCAATCTCACATGCAAATCCTAAAAGAGGGCACACTCTTCATTTAAATGAACGAGGACGCTGTATTGGCATTTGCCCTTAATGGCACAATAAATAGACAGTATGCAATAGTTTGCCACTTTCTGTTGAAGCATGTTTTTCATAAGCAGCTAATACTGGTATCATTTTCAGATTCATTTTCACAATGTAATGTCATGCGATAACACACCTGCCATTCCAACTAGTTGCCAGGACAACATCACCAACTATATTGTCAAAAGACGCGAATTAGCATGCTAGCCAGCCTTTAATCAGTGCATGTTCTGCTGTTCTTCTTTTTTTGTTTTTTGACCAAAATCCCTTTTGAGCAGAGGTGTAAAAGTCCAGTTTCAGAGCGAAAAAGTTTTCCCCTGTCCACACGCAAACACTGAAACAGAGTGAAACACTTTGGTCGGAGTTTGGGTCAATCGGGTGAATGACTATCCATTTGCGTACAGTCATTTGAACTATGCCCGCTGATCACGCCTCTTGTGCAGTAGAAAATACATAGCGGACTCCCCAGACCAATGTTCAATCTTAAAAGATTGAGCTTGGTCTGGTGAAAGCCAGACTAGCCAAAACACATAAAAAAAATCTCCATTTCAAAAATACCTGGTTACGAGTGGCCTTAGTGAAATCACCTGTGTTAAAGCCCCAGGTAGAACCAATACATGGTACGACTCTTACTTTCTGAAGCCGGACTTTTACACCTCTGCTTTTGACCAAATGTGTCCGTGTTTTATGAATATGACTGAAAACTATTCAAGATACATACAAATGACCTGATCCTGTTGGTCATACAGAGGTCCCAATTACCTTGTGAAGTTTTATTTAAAGTAGGTCAATTTCAAACTGACAGGACTGAAAACAGGCCTTTCATTTTTTAGATCTCAGACGGAGAACCATAAGACATGCAAAGGCCTTTTTGGCCTGTCAGTGTTCCAGCTCATCTGAATCTCATTTCGTTGTGAACTGCTGACAACCTGTAGTTCAGACATGTTTAATTGATGTAGACCCCTAAACTAGAGTCTTGACTTGCTGAGGCATCTCTATCACTTAAAAGATGAAAGTGAGGAGCAGTAAGGGCGTCATTAAAAAAAGAAAGAGAGAGAGAGAGAGAGAGAGAGAAAGGGAGAGCTGCTGACAAGAGAGGGGCGAGGCAGGAGAGAGAAGGACTGAAGGGAAGAGAGGAAACTTTCTGGTCGAGAAAGCGGGAGGAAGAGCGAGTTCAGTCGGTGGTGTTAAATAATTTACCCCTCAGTGATCAGACCAGATCTAATTAGCCTTTGTTCTCCTCCTATAATTGGGGGGTCGGGCTGGTGGGAAGGAGGGAGGGAGGTAGAGGATGAAGGGAAGGGAAGTCATGGCTGAGGTGTTTGGCTGTGAAATGGGATCAGAGACCAGTGGGGGGCTGCCCACTGTGCTCTCGCAGTGAGGGGCTTTGTTAAAGGGCAGCAGGAACAGGGTGGCTGCTGTGGCATCAGCACAACAGGCATCGCTGGTGTAGCATCCAGGGTGACCGGGGACATGCCCACTCCCACACTCTCTCTCCACACACTTGACTCACTGTGAAAACCTGCCTTTGGTGCTAGTGGGGCTCCTCTTTCAGTTGTTAAAGTGGACTAGTCTCTGCTTGTTCAGAGATTGAGCCTATGCTTCAGATTTCTACTGAACAATTTCTTAAAAATGAATTGATAATAAAATATATCTGGGAAAAATATGGTAAAGCATCATCACTGTACCTCGGACACAGTGCAACGTTTCTGAACACACATGATACAGGCTTTAAGATACAATTTGTCAGAAATGTACTCAAGCGTCAAAGTAACACTAGCCTGTCTGAACTATAGTGGTTATGATATAGTCCCTCTGCTTCCCTGGAATTAATAACAGAACCTCTCTTAGAGATGATCGGGACCACTGTAATTACCTGTAATTGACCAACTACCCATGACCACAGATTTCGCATAATCAATTCCAATGTCCACTCAAAACATCAAGCAAGGTGCATCTTTCCATCCATCCATATTGCTGTCTGACGTTTTCCATAGATAGGTCACAGCCTTTTACAGCCCATCCAGACACTGGACCAAAATAAATGTCTGAAGTGGAAAATGGCACCTAATGGCCCCGCAGGCATCGGCTTTCAAGCCCCTCAATGGCAGTCTGGAAGTCTTTGTTCAGCACAAACACATTTTCTGGAAAATAGGTTTATGTGCAAAAGAGAGTAAGAGATATATTGAGAGGGGGATTGAAAAAGACAGAGGGAGACAGATGACGAGCAGGGTATGACAGAGAGCGAGATGAAGAAAAGGATGAGGTGGGTGCTCCGGGGTGGGGGGCACCAGACAAGGAAAGGAAGGATATAATAGCAAAAAAATAAAACCAGTCCATCCACATCTGAAAATGGTGGACCGAAGCTGTGATTGGTCTCAGTGTGGCTGTGGGGCTGCAGGGGTGGTAAACTGCTGAGAACCACCCAGATAATGCAGCTGGAGGACCACAAGACTCGGTGTTAAGAATCTGTGCAGGGTGTCACAGCCTCAACCACATTAAGACCCCGTTTACACGAGCATGTGTATTTTTATAAACGAAGACATTTCCCTACGTTTGAGCCTTTCATTTAGACGCAAACGGAAAATTCGCCCCGTAAAACGGTTATCCAAAAAAACTCTGGCCAAAGTGATTTTTTCTGAAAACTTTGTTTATGCGTTTGGTTGTAAACTGTGGTAAACGGAGTTTTGGGCAGCCAACATCACAGTATGCGACAGAAGTACACCAAATGTGCGACCGATGTTTACATTTACATGTTCTCACGTGCGACTTTTCAGGGTTCTGATTGGTTAATGTGAGCTTGAGCTTATCGTTAGACTGCCACTGTGGTTTGGCGTGCTCATGACAGCATGTATGTACACGGGTTCGTGTAAACACATTTAAAAAAAAAAAACGGTCTCGTGTAAATGCAGTTTTATTTGCAAACGTAGATGGCCAGATATTCATTTAGGAAAATACCCTGCTTCGTGTAAACGTAGTCTAAGCAACGCTGAGAGGAGGAGGGGAGGCATGGTGGTGTGGTGGGGAGGTGGAGTGCCAGAGAGACAAGGGGACAGGAGAGAAAAGAGAAAGAGTGACCGGCATCCTGCAGAGGTAATTTGCCTTAGGCCTTAAAGAGCTTACTTACACTGCGGGGCGACTGACACACTCTGGCTGACGTGAGGGGAAGAGAGAGACAGAGAGTGTGCAGGGGAAAGCACATAGTGAAAGCATTGCTGAATTGGTGTCTTTGTCTTGCAGAGAGAAGGGTTGTGCAGCAGAGGGAGAAAACAAATGAGGGAAAGGTAGAGAGATGAAACAGGCCTGTATAATGACTCCTCGAGAGCAGCTGCTTGATGTTAAACAGCCATCATCGGGCTCCTCTCTCTCCCACGCCCTTTCTGGCTCCCTTTCGGCTCCATTTCCAATCTTCACAATCTCCAGAGGTGGGACAAAGTCAGTGATTGACAAGTAGCAAGTAAGGCCCAGGCTACACCTGGTCTGCAACTGAAACATTCCGTTCGCGGAGCGTGAAAATAGTTTTAGAAGGCTGGTCTAAATGTTTCCAATGTACGCACCACTATCACATCTGGTATAGCCAGTTCCATTGATTGTTGCAGTAGTCGCTCAATGAATGGAACGCTTCAGTTACCTGCAGTGTTTCCACTAGATTTTTTTAAAACAGTGGCGGTCAGCGCACGTCAGGTTAACCCATGCATTAAACCACATTGTCACTTGAACGCTTGAACATACCAGTAGTTCACGTTGACAATGTAGAAACGCTTAGCTTACTTCATTTATGACAGAAATTAAGTTTTGTGCCAACACGTTGTAAAAACACAACCCACAACACTGCCTTTATTTGGTGCAAATCTCCTTTACTTTATAGTCCGCGATTCACATTAGGCCTACTAGGCAATCACCGCGAGTGCATACAAAATGTTTTGCAATTTACCTTCGTTACTACCAGCAGTTTTTTTACTGCGTCGACTACGATTGAGTCGCGATCTAATGTAACAGTGGTGTCTTCGCGGAGACATCCTCTCCAGTTTCATTTTGCTGTTGTTGCGAGCGAGCTTAGGCCTATAGACTACGATATGGGAAATACTTTATCCGATCAGCTTCAGAAATTAATGGGTTTTCCTTGGCCTGTGCTACACCTTTCCACCAAGTTGTGCGAAAATTGTAGTTTTTGCGATGTTGACAAACATACGTAGCACATGGAAGCTCTTGATAGCGCATGCCACTAACGTCTATAAAAACAATATATTTATGGAATAAAACTAGACAGGTACCTCGGATTAGCATTGCTGTTTATTCATAAACTGCAATTTTCAGCAGCCAGCGGAGGGCATTTAGCCTACTATGCTTCTGGACAATATTTTGCGTCCCCCCTAATTCTGAAGCAGTAGCACCGCTAAATGAAGAGGAAACACTGAGAAGAAAGTTAATGCTTTAAATAGGCTACATCAATACAATATGTAATATGTGAACTGAAACTGGACGGGCCATAATAACCTCTGACTAGTTTAGGCTACTTATTGTTAAATTTCAATGTGAGCAGCAGCCAACAAGGGAGGATACGTCGCAGGATTATTTAAAAAGCAAATGTGCGTCTGCCCTGATTCTGATACCGTGGCGGTATTAATTAAACCGTGGGGGGCTGCCATGCTGAAATAAACATAGAGGAAACACTGACCTGCCCAGGGTAGCCTCCCTGTAAGTCTTAAGACAAGATGATGAGTCAAGTCCCAAGTCAAGACATGGGTTATGGAGATTACTATACAGATATTCTGGTCCTATGCTGCCTCATGTGTTAAGCAATAGGGATATAACAATATGCTCAACTCACGATTCGATACGATTCACGATTTTACGTTCACAATGTGATTATTTTTAAATAAGCTGCATTCAGTGTTTCCCACAGGGAAAATGTTAGTTAAAAGGTATTTTCTTCTCATTATTATAAAAATTACAAAGAAGTCCGCACACTAGAGCTCCATTATTTTTTTCTTTTTATTCACCACATGTTCACCATATTCATTACCTCTCAGTAACAACGTGAACAACGCACACACTCATCAACCAATCCTGAACAATCTATTCAGATGAGGGTGTGACGACGTCTAGTATAAGTATATATGCTCTTTTGATCCCGTGAGGGAAATTTGGTCTCTGCATTTATCCCAATCCATGAATTAGTGAAACACACTCAGCACACAGTGAACACACAGTGAGGTGAAGCACACACTAATCCCGGCGCAGTGAGCTGCCTGCAACAACAGCGGCACTCGGGGAGCAGTGAGGGGTTAGGTGCCTTGCTCAAGGGCTAGGTGTCTAGTGTGTCTAGTGTCTAGGTGTGGACGAGAAGAAGTGAACTTTTAGTTCAAAAGCAGTGGCCTTTCTATCTATGGGTAGGCCTACCATAGGTTATACAGTATGTTGTTCAACAATGAGCTAGGTTAATAGATGCAAGCAGTTCTGATTTGGTTACATGAAACGAAAAACAAAACAAAATACAAGAGATCTTCAAATTCAAGTCACAACGATATCAGTGCATTAGGCTGAAGGACTACTGTCTATGTCTATGTGCACTGCACGTCTGACTATTTCAAAACGACTCACTCTCCACACATGCTTTTCTCGTGCTAAATATTCATCTGCTTCCCTTCTGATTCTTACTCAGAATTTTTAAATTACATTTATGAGATCTGCGCATTGAGGCAGATTAGGCTACTGTCTATGAGTGCATCTGACTGTCTCAAAACGAAAACGCAACCGCATGTTATTTATCAACCAACAACCGAACAACTAATTAAGGAAGCACGCACCACACCGTACCTTACCTTCAATCCGAAGTAAGCCATCATCATTCATAGAGAGACATTCTGTATCAGTGGCAGATTAAAACTAGCTACATTTATTTGGAAAATTAACTAAAGCCATGAAGCCATGCAAAAAAAAGTGAGTTTAACAGTTTATCCTGAAGAGTGGATAGGCAGAGGGGCCTTTCAAAGAAGGCAAGGAAAGAAGAAGAGAGAATGATAATTCCAAATAACAGGCCATAATGAATACTCTGCAAATAGGCTAAAATAAATCAATTGATATACCCTATTTAGGTGTGTTGACATTTTTGCATACACACTTTTCCCTATTAGCAAATTTAAAATAGAAACCACCTGTGAGTAACAAAGAATGTTTTAGGGGCCCAATACCCCCAATACCTAACCCCCGTTAATTTTTGCCCTAACCCTCAACCCTTTTAGCCAGGACCGATGCGGGCTTAAAAGCGAACGATGTAGGGCTAGGGTGTCGCAAATAAGCATACTGTATTAAAATTTCGAAATATGTTGGAATATGTTAGTTTGATGCACATCTGATGGACTGTTGAGTTTTGAACATTAATGTTAGAAAATATCTCCGCGAAGCTATCTGATGTTCGATATCTGTTCATGATATCTCAAATAGCGTTATATATCTGAGTCTGCCCATCAAATGTGTGTTCGTTCATATATATCTGATAACGGAGTGCAACCATGATAGCACTAGTGCAATAGGTGTTGTTTTTGACACATTTTTTAGGTGAAAAAACTTTACCCAAGTGTTATATCGAGCTGAACTATGACATGTAATCACAAATCCTAGTAGTTTGCAAAGTTTTTTTCATTCATTCCTTCATATTAGATTAGACATATTTGACATGTAATCACAGGATATCAACATTGATTCCTTCTTTAGCATATTTAGCATGACTGACTTTGACTTTAGCTAACAAAGTGTTTGCCATGAGCGTAAACAAATTTAGGGCGGGTCCCACAGCCTCCCATCGAGTTTTCTCTTCTGATTGGAGCCACAAACCCCTTCTTTTCCCTTCCCTTTCTTTTTGTGGCAAAATACTAAACTGCAAATCCTATTGTTGTTGTTGCAAAATACAACACAGCAGCTTTTAGGCATGGTGCCTGCTCATTGAAGTAGCCTACTGTTCTGTAGTAGCAAAGTGCCTACTTCCTAAAAAAGGGCGTGGACGTTCTGGGACTCATTAGCATATCGCTGGTGACGAGACACTGTACTCATGTTCCTGAATGAAAATAGTAGCAGGCTACTACCGGTAGACACGTCGACGCTGCGCGTGATGTAGGTGAGCACGTTCGCTACGCTAATTTGCATATAGTGGTGTCCCAATTCATAGGGAAAGATCTTACCCTCCACTTCCCTTGTCGAGGGGGCTTTAATGTTGAGGGCAATCAAAACCAAGTGGAAGTTTTAAGGGGGGAGAAATAAATTTTCAGATTTTCTGTCCATGTAAGGTTCG
This sequence comes from Alosa alosa, assembly GCF_017589495.1. NCBI lineage: Eukaryota > Metazoa > Chordata > Actinopteri > Clupeiformes > Clupeidae > Alosa > Alosa alosa. Next base: position 18,343,409 of record NC_063194.1, read on the forward strand.
AATCCCAGCTACATCACTAGTGCATTGTTTCATTTTATTTTTTCCCGTTCATACATCATGTGTCGTATTTGTGTGGATAATGCTTAAATGGACATGTATTAGACATAAACTGATGATGTTTTCAGCGATATCCATTGTTTTGTCTCACTTGCAAACACTTCTGAAAAATGTGAACCTCTTTCAGGGATGGAGGCAGAGCAGAGCCCTCTTAAGAAGTAGGCAGGGTCTTGTTGAATATTCACTGATTTTATGCAAATATCACCAGTTAACTAGCCTGGCCTCTGCCTGCCTACGTACTTCCGCTCAATTTCTTTTCCCTACAGTACTCCGTCTGGAATAGGTTGATTCACCCTCGTTTACTTCGGCAGTTGGGCAGCCGAACCAACCAGCGAACAGAGAGCGTCCCTGAGACCGATTACGTTACACAGGCATGATGTTTGAATTACTACATCCCCGCCCCGAAGCAGCTGACCGCTTGGAATACATCAACGTAGGGAGCGAAAAGGGCTTATACATATGAAATCTTTGAGCAAATGTGTATAAAAGGCGCAAATACAGTAAGGTTGGTGCGAGTTATTTTAGCTCTTTCTAGTTTAGCCTATTAACAGGAGAGTCACGAACGAAGTCACAGTCGAGTAGGATGTTATATCGTCAGCTAAACTTTAGTCATACCTTAATTTTGTCACTTGAAATACGAACGTACCCGAGTCAAACTTTAGTTTAGTAGGCTACATGGTCACGTCAAAATCGCTATTTTTCAAACACTAAGAAGGCTCGACATAACATGAAACTTTGATCGAAGCATCATCAGTGTCTCTACACATAAACTCAAGTATTGAGAACATTGTTCGTGTACACATAGTTTACTAAAAAGAAAGATTTTGGACAACTCACTCCTTGCAAGATGGCAGCGAGCAGGAAAAACAAGTGAGTTGTTCAAAACCTTTCTTTTAGTAAACTCTGTGTACACCAACAATGTTCTCAATGCTCGAGTTCATGTGTAGAGACTTCGATCAAAGTTTCATGTTGTATCGAGCCTTCTTAGTGTTTGAAAAATGCCGATTGTATCAAAAAAGTAGTGGCCCTATAGGATTCCCATTCAAAAGGTCATTTCACCCGAAAACGACAACGCATACAAGCTTAAAAGTGGCGCTTTGGACGTACTTATGCATTTATATGAAAGTTTGACTTGGGTACATTCACAAAACACTGTATGATGCATTTTGACGAGAGTTACGCAGATGAAACGTGTGATTGTTTGCTGATAAGATGCACGCTTGCTTGTTATGGGCGTGATGCAGAGAAACTTCTCTGTATGACGAAACGCCGGTTGTTAGTGATTGGTTCAAAGCGGTTCAAAGGAACTCCAGTGATTTTAAACCTCAAACTGTGTCCTCCCACCCGGAAATAAACGTTTGCCTATGGATCTAGGCCAGACTCTCTGCGAAGTCAGACATGATCACCAGCCAAACTGGCACACCAGATGCAATAGCAATTTAGCAACCACAGTCCTTGCTTGCATGATTGTGAATGTTTGGATTAAATGTGTGTCCTGAGGAGGGGTGTGTCCGTTGAGACAGAGAGAGACAGGGGCAAGGAGAGGCTGTGTATGGTAGGCTACTTCTACAGGCTACTCTTTGTATTTGGTAAATGTGCTTTACAATGAAAGAGCTATGAAGTTATTATTTATATATACAGTGATATACGCAATTAATTATTTTCTCAACTGTTTGTAATTTTCACCCGTGTGTAACAATTTTTAGCTGATTCACAGTGCATCGTTACATCCCTATTAAAGCTGCAGTTGGCAAGCCTGACAGATTGAGGGGACTTAGCCAAAATTTTTAATGTTTACAACTCTCATGACCCTCCCCAACTACCACCGAGCACCCTCTCATCGAGTTTGTGCTCATCAGTGCGCACCAGACTGCACCAGACTATGATTGACAGTCAGATCTCACACAGCCCTGTTCTGATTGGACCAGAAGAACCGGAAGCTGTGGATTTTTACAAAACAAATAACAGGCTATAGGTGGAGGTAGAAGTGCCGGGTTTTTTTCTAAAACCGGCTGATTTATGTTGTTCTGTTGGAGCATAGTGTCGGTTTCAGTGAATATGATCAAAAAAATCTTGCCAACTGCAGATTTAAGCAAGGTTGGATGTTGTTGCTTCAACATCTGTAACCATCACCATTTTGGTCCTGCATGTGTAGTCTTTGAAACCAAATGCAATAACTAGAGCCTTGTCTGTGCATCAGATCATATGGCCAATATCAGCACACTATTTTCAAGATAAATAAATTTTATATTTCTATAATCTATCTATTAAATATATCAAGTCAAAGACATCAAGTCTGAGTCAAGTCTAAGTTATTCTTTGTCAAGTAATTCTGAAGTCATCCAAATCCTGACTCATGTCCAAGATATGTGACTCGAGTCCACATCTCTGTGCCAGTTGTGTGCTCCATTTTTACCAGTATTCCTCCAGGTGAGGTGGCAGCTGCTACCCTTAGCTGGGGTCAGTTGTGGCTGTCGAGGACGGAGCCGTACAGTAAGTGCCTGTGACATCCTCGGCCCTGGTCGGGCAGGGTGAGAGAGTGAGTGAGAGGCGCAGCATCTGACAGCATTCCTGACAGTCACCTCCAGGCCCTAGAAACTTCCCCCTCCGTAATTGCATCCCGTGTCAAACTGTGACAAGTCAAGCCTCAACCAACACTAATCACTGGCCGGCTGAAGCCATCACCTCTGTCTTGCCTGTTTCTGTCTGTTTCTTTCTCCCTCCCCCCTCTCTGTCTCTGCCTGTCATTCTCCTCTGCTCTCATTCTCTGTCTCCGTTTCGTCACTTGTTTTCACATTCTAACTCACTCAGTCTGGTTTACTCTCTCTCTCACACTCTCACTCTTTCTTTCTTTCTTTCTTTCTCTCTCTCCCTCTCCCTCTCTCTTATTGATTATTTTCCTCTCCCACCCTGTGCCTCCTAGTTTTTGCCTTCTCTCCCCCTTTCTGCATTTAGTCTCTTTCATTCTTGCTCCCTTCTTCTCTTTTTCCCTCCATCACTCTTTTTCTGTCCCTCCTGTCTGTGGTCTTTACATCTTTGACTGTGGCTGAGAGGGGGCCCTGTCATTAGCGGCTTTCTTTAGCAATGTTGTAATATAGCTGTTTGTCAGTTACTTCGGCTGTCATTGTCACTGGCACTCACTGTCATGCTTGTTTACGCTGTTCGTTTTGCTAATTCTCAGTTAATTACTAATCAAATCATTGAATGGAGAGTGATTCACAGAGGACAATTAGAAGATGATTCACATATTTTCCTCCACCCTGGCAGTGCTCAGCTGGGATGCTGTTCGAGTGCTATTTAGAGTCGTTGCGAACCACAGCTCACCAGCCACCTGTGCAGATTGTGGAATGTCGATGATTGTGTGCGTACGCGTGTGTTTGTGTGTGTGTGTGTGAGTCAGTGTGGATGAGGGAACTGTCAAGTTAAAGAAGAAGTCTGTTGTGTGTACTTGAATATTTTCATTTGTGCATGTGTGTGTTTGAATGCTGTTGTGCCAGTGTTTGTGTTTGAATTTGTGTGGTGTGTGTGTGTGTGTGTGTGTGCATGTGTGCCTGCCTGCCTGCGTGCGTGCGTGCTTGACATGCTCGTAGCAGCTCCCTGTCTGTAGCAGATTGAGGTGAGAGTGAGCAGGTGGGGCTGGATGTGTCTGGGTGCCACGGTAACTGGATGTGATAGGTGGCCTCTGGGGATCTCAGCCTTAGAAGTGCTAAATGAACAGAGCCAAGCAATCACTGTGTGTGTGTGTGTGTGTGTGTGTGTGTGTGTGTGTGTGTGTGTGTTTGTGTTTGTGTTTGTGTGTTCATGTGTGTGTGTCTAATTTTGTGTGCGTTTTTGTGAATCTTGTCTCCCCATCTGACTACAAATACTAAGACACTGAAATTCTCCAAAAAATCATACTATACTAAGTGTAAATACTATATTGTGCTGCATCTTATTTGTAGCTATTTGAGGCTTAATTAGAATTATCATTTATTTGCTATGCAAAATGCCCAGGTAACTCTGAAAATTATCCTGATAATTAATTTGATCAAATGTCAGATTATGATTTTTTAATAGACAGTGAAATAGTCCTGTCACTAACATTGTCAGTCTAAGTTAGATATAGACCTATAGTTCTCCTCAGTGTCCAAGTAAATTGTGAATAGTGAGTATAGCCAGAGGCAGGCCTACTAACCACAGTGTGGCTACTGGAAATGCATTATCAACTGTGAATGCTGGAGTCTTTACCCATTACATTACATGCTGAAGTGGACTTCATTCATTTCCAAATAATAGAGGAATGTTTGGCATTTCTTATTTCACCTAGTGGACACTGGCATGGAATCCTTTTGCTGCGACTCGGTGTCGGTTCTTATCTTGGCCAAGGTAACTTTCAGTGAGTGCATTAGTCAGTCCACAGTTGGCAACCCAACAGCAAGACAAATAACAATACAAAAGCATAAGAGTGAAGTAAAACGAGTTGTGAGCAATGCGACCTGTGTTCATCAATGCGCTCTAGAGAACTGCCTACTCATCAAAGGGTGATGAGTCACGGTGGGAAATTGCTTCTTGCCGTCTCAATCTCAGGGGACAGCTAATCAAATATCTCTGACCGTAATTTGTGTCTAGGTTAATGCATGTGTGTTTGCTTTCAAAGCTCTATATTTTGGCCAAGGTCTCACTGGTGTAGGGATCAGACAATATTGGCTACAGTAAAGTACTGTATGAGGTGTTGCCTGGCTACGGGCTCTTTTTAGCTGCAGACGTTCTCTGCGACCTTGGCTGGACTGAAGAGTGTGACGGTAAACGTCTGAAGCTGTCCACACACGCACACGCGTGTAAAAGCATACACTCAATCACGCAAGCATTTACACAGACACACACAAACTCACACACACATTTTGCTCTGACTCTCATATATGTAAATACATACACACACACACTCTACCATACTCACTCTCTGTCTCTTACTCACACACACGCACACACACATTCTGCTCTGACTCTCATACATGGAAATACACCCCCCACACACACACACACATACACACAGAGGCCTCTGTTTGTTGTTATGTGTGGAGGGGACACACACACTCCTCTTCATCAATGTGACTCTTAGCCTGCAGCCCTGTGTATGCCTCCCTATGCATCCCCATCTCCCCTTTCATTAACGAGATGGAATGCAGTTAATTTAATTAAGGGGGGAAATTGCTAACGGCTTTCCCAATGTGAGAGTAGATTTTGTTTTTATGTGTGTGTGAGGTTAGGTATCACTTCTCTTTGTGTGTGTGTGTGTGTGTGTGTGTGTGTGTGTGTGTATGTATGTGTGTATGTGTTTTGAGGACAACTTATTTGCTGTGTCCCTTTGCGGACACTGGCAGCAGGGGAGCTGAATCACATGCATGCATACAATAATGCAACATATGGGTGTGTGTATGAGTGTGTGTGTGTGTGTGTGTTTGTGTGTGTGTGAATGTATATCTGAGTGTGCGCAGCAGAAAGAGAGTGTGTGCACACACACACTGTCATGCTGTGCTCTTGCCGCAGGCCAGTGGCGGGTCGGGCACGGGTAGCGGGGTGCCGGGGAGAGTCGCTGGAGCTGGAGGTGAATGCCAAGGAGTCTGGGAGACACTCCATCAAGCGGGACCCCCCACGGGAGAGCCAGCCAATGAATTACAGATTAGATCATTGTTACAGGATCATAACAGGGATCTAATTGCCAATTTCTCTTTTTAATTGAATTTGGTGGAGTGAAGAGGACGGAGAATAGGGTTCCTGGGACGATGCGTCTGACTATGGGGGTCGGTCGGAGCTCCGACTGGCGTGTGTGTTTGTGGGTGTGAGTGCGAGAGGGTAAACACACTGTTGATGTGAGAAGAAAACACAGCACTTTAGCTTAAAACCGAACAGTAGTACAGAACATGCTGTAAACTGAATAATTGATTTTATTGGTATATATATATATATATATATATATATATATATATATATATATATATATATATATATATATGCAGTATAAGGGTCACATAAAATGGGGAGATTTTAATGATCTTTGAATCATTTGACCTGCAGCTGTCCCTGAGAGTTTAAAGGGAAAGTGTGCACAGATGATATCAAACACGTGGGGCTTCTACTGGGTGCACGTTTTCTCTCTGTGGTGTGGTGCCACTGATCTACAAAGCTTTGACAAACATTATTATTAGTGAATGAATGTTGTGTAACCATTTGTACCACAAGTCCTGTAATGACTTACAAGGGGAGTGCTTCCTTAACATGCAAAGTGTGCTTCTTTGTCCTTGTGGGAATGTGCCCATGTGCCTTGTAATGTACATACATTTAAACATGTATGCAAACACACACACACGGACACACACACACACACACACATGGACACATGGACACACATGCACACATACACACAGATAACCTCCATCCTTTTACACATTCAGTTATATAGCCCATATTAACATATGTAGCCACACACACACAGACACACACACACACACACACAGAGAGAGCTCTGATCTCAGGCTGGCGGCCTCTGACTAATGGCCATAATGGGACCTCCATCTTGCCACACTGCGACCCCGCTGTCGGTAATTGCAGTTTGTCCTCATCCTCTGACAACAACCACCCACCCGCCCGCCCACCAACCCGGACCCCACCCCAAGCCCAGCACCGTCCACCAGCCCCCCCTCCCCCACCCCCCACCCCCATCACCACTATAAGCCATCAGTCAGCATTTAGAGCCGTCAGCAGAGCCCCCTAATGAAGCCGGCTGCTGTTTTTCCTGATTATCACCCAGTTAAAGAAGAGCAGCTCGGGCTAAGGCTGACATCCCTTCTAGCATCTCCTGCCACTGACAAGTCTCCTACTGCTGCAGGGGCTATGGTAATTGAGAGGGAAAGGGAGAGAGGGTGAGGAGGAGAGGTGTGTGTGTGTGTGTGTGTGTGTGTGTGTGTGTGTGTGACGGTGACTGTGGCAGACACATGCACACACTGTCCACGGGTGTGTATTGTGTCTGACTATATTGAGTTAGTGTGCTTGTGTGGACATCTTGTGTGTGTTTGTACAGTATGTGTGTGTGGGTTTATACATATAAATTCCTCAGAGTCTGTTGTGATTCATTTGTGTGGATATCCTTGTGTATGTGTGACTGTGGATGTGTCTACTTTGTGTGTGTGTGTGTGTGTGTGTGTGTGTGTGTGTGTGTGTGTGTGTGTGTGTGTGTGTGTGTGTGTGTGAATTGTAGAGGGGAAGTGAAGTGAAAAGTAGAGTGGTTTTGGGAGTTCACACTACCTGGCATCTATAAGGTGCACAGGAAAAGCTTCAGAGCTGCTCGGAGCTGTCATCAGGGCCTCAGCATCTGTCTCTCCTGCTCTACCGATCTCAGTCCCCCCCATCCCTCCTCTCCCGATTACCTCCATCTTTTCATATTTATGTCCCTCTGCATACTATAATCTCACACCCACTATCTCCACTCTCTTTGTCTCACTGTGCAATGTTTCCCAGCACTGTTAGACATGTGCAGCAAATGGTTTTGTGTGTGTGTGCGTGTCTGTGTGTGTGCGCTTGTCTGTGCGTGTGCCTGTGTGTGTGTGTTGTTTGTGTGTGTGTGTGTGCGTGAGCGTGGACAGCTTCCCCACACACCTGTGTGAGGACATACTGTGCAGGCGGCTCTTAAACGCAAGCATAACCGGTTACACCAGCACACCACTGAGACCAACGCTCCCTCTCCTGGACTGTCAGACCAATCACAGGCTTTCCCTAGCATCCTCTCCCTCTCTCTCCCTCTCTCTCCCTCTCTCCCTCTCCCTCTCCGTCTCGTGCTCTCTCACCCACTCACACACTCACTCATTCCTTTACTCTCTCTATCTCTCCGTCTCTAGCCTCCCATCCCCCCGTCCACACCTCCACTCCTTTTCCTCCTCCTCCTCCTCCTCTGGCAAGCTGAGGAAGGGAGAACCCCGTAGCCCAGCACAGGGATAGCAGCCGACAGAGAATGCACCTCTGACACGGAGCCATACAGCAGCACAGACAACCAGCAGCGGAAGCCCTCTGTGAGTAGCCCCTGTTTTTTTTCCACCTCTCTCTGTGTTACACACACTCACACACACACTTCTCTCTCTCTCGCACTCTCTTATTCTCTCTCTCTGTCTCTCTCTCTCTCTCTCTGTCCCTCCCTCATCCTCTCCCTTTCTGTTTCCATAACACACATGCACAGACACTTACAGTAGAAACACACACATAAACACATGCACACAGGCATGCTCAGTAGACAGTCTGACTAAACACAATGTGTGCACTGACAGTCTATCAAACATGCAAACACATGCATTCAATGTAGTAGTATTGATGTATTTTAGCTTTTTAAATCTCTGTATTTATCTGTACACATGCAACCAGCAATTAAAACAGGGAAAATGTCTGTTGAAGTGTTAGTGTTATGTTCATGTGCATTTGTACAACATCTGTGAAGTGTATGATGACGTGAAGTGTTTTGCTGAACGTTTTCGTACTTTTTCTTCTCTTTTTTCCTCTTTTTTCACTGCTTGAGTTGTGTCACTCTTCTGAAGTATCAGTCACGTTAACCGTAATGTGCTTAGTGAAAGTGCTTCGGACTCTTCTCATTCCCAAAGCTCAGCCCATGTGATAGAACCAGAAGGCAGAATTTACAAGTCAGCTGTAGATGTTCCTTGGGCTTGTGTGTATGTGTGTGTGTGTGTATGTGTGTGTGCTCTTGGTAATGAATGTGTTCAGCATTGCACAGGCGAGACTCAGCCCACCTCGGGTCTGTCTGAGGCGAAAAGGACTAATCACGCTCCACATCTTAAGCAGACACCATCGATCAGTCCGGGACTGTGAGGGAATTCGTGCCGCTTTGCTGTTTTCCTTCTTCTCTCTCATTCTCCTCCAAGGTGGAGGGAATGATGTTTAAGAAACGAGATGAAGGAGGAGTACTTGGGTGGAGTGAAGAAGCAGAGGGTGGTGGGGTTTGGGGGAGCTAGAGATCTGGGGTTCTTCCTAGTCAAGAGTATCAGGAGTCTTTCTCATCCAGCCGATCAGCACTGAGGCAGAGCACCAAATCTTTTGAGTATATGCTTCTAGTTCATCTCCGGCTGCTGAGGCGATTTCCTATTGTGCTCCCTCTTTCCCTCTCCCACACTCACTCACTTTCTCCCCCCTCTCTCTCTTTTACCCTCGCTCCCTCACTCTCTCTCTCTCATTCTGAGTGCAGGGAGTATAATATGATAGCCGGCTCACACCCGGGGAGGCGCAGGCAGTGGATCTGTTCTGAGGACACAGATTGCATTTCCCCAGGAGAATACTCCTGCTGTATTAAAGGCACTCCACGCGC
>NC_063194.1:18355305-18370844 GCF_017589495.1 Alosa alosa
AGTGGATCATCTGGAAAGATAAGGGCCACCTCTGTCTTAAATAAGCACAGCATTCACATTTATGGAGGGTACCATTCTCATCTCTAGAAGTTCAAAGCGATGAATCGGAATAAACATGCTCGCAAGGTTATCAGATGGAGCACCCGAAAGTCCCTCTTCAGCTTTCATGTGAATTCCGCATGGCTATTTACCAGGTCTTCATGCTTAAATAGGTCTATAATTGGCATTTATTGTGTAGTATTCTTTGGGTTCAGAACAGTGTGTTGGAGCTTCGCCAGCAGAGTGGCTTGTTCCACAGGCGTACGAATACAGTTTTCCTCCTTTTTCTCTCTTTCTTTTTCCCTGTCTCCACTAAAATTACATTAAGTAGCTGTTATTTCCTGATTCATGGCTCTTAGAGGCCGTTTATTCTCAGACCTCTGAAAAATAACGGTCATTATCGGCCAAAGAGCTGCTGAGGACATAATCAGTCGATAAATCAGTCTGCAAACTTCCTGTTTGCAAAAAAAAAAGAGACTACCAACCAACGCCCGAGTGGCACGAGTGACTCTCTGCTTCGCTGCCACCACCCACACTCCCCCACCGCCCTTCCCCTCTGCTCCCTCTCTCTCTCTCAGTTCGCTCATCGCTCTCTGGCAGGCTGCTACTCAGGCTGCAGGGCTCATGAAACTGCGTCTATTACCCCCCAGTGTTTATTTAGGTCCCCTTTCACGAGGAAGCTTTTACAGGGGCTCCAGTATGTGAGTGAGTGAGTGTGTGTGTGTGTGTGTGTGTGCGTGTGCGTGTGCGTGTGCGTGTGCGTGTGCGTGTGTGTGTGTGTGTGTGTGTGCGCGCGCTTGCGACTCTCTGTTCCATCCAGGCCCGCCAGCAGACACTTCATCAGCGCGCCCCAGCCCCGCCAGAGCCTAACCTTCATGCCGCCGCTGCCTTGGCTTTCCCAGGGTCATGCTAAGGAGCATCAAATATTTATGATATTAATAACTGCCTTTAGGAAGAAAAAAAAACACATAAATAAATCTGTTCAGCAAAAAGCAGTGCGATTAAGCAATCCATTCCATTTCATCAACAGGGATGAGGAAGAAATTAGAGAGTTGACCATTCTGTTGTGTACTGTATGTGAGAGAGAGTGTGTATGCAAAGCCCATGTTTTAGTTGGATTTGGCCTTTCTCACTGCTTTTTGCCGAAGGCAGTGATTTATCACACCATGACACTGATTTAATATATAGGATGTTATTGGACTGTGTGTATGTGTGTGTGTGTGTGTGTGTGTGTGTGTGTGTGTGAGAGACTGAGTGAGGATGGTTTCTCAGGGAGTGGTTTAGAATCGGCTAGCACATCTGTCTCTCTCTGGAGAATATCTCTACTACATCAACATACAACTCACGTCTGTCTGTACACAAATATGTGTACACATACACATGTGTACACATGTGCTGTTGCACAGCTAACCTACATGCTTATGCAAACATACGCATAAACACATGCATACACCCAGCCATTTTTATACAGAGGAAAAACAACATACAGCTGTTTGATGGTTGCTGCTTCTAATGATGTGTTTGTTCCAGTGAACACATGCATCCAGTATATGGACTGTGTGTGTGTGTGCGACTGTACGTGTGCGTGTGTGCACTCAGATGCAGGGAGTTCTCTGCATTGTGTTTTGGGGGCTAATGAGGTAAAGAGCCTGGCTCCCTCCACAATGCCCCGGGCGGCGCAGCTCCACCATGTCTGCCAGGCAGCTGCCACTGCCTCTTCTCAGGGACAGGCATCACCAGTGCCAGACTCGCCTACCCTGCAGCAACACACTATCAGCACCACCGCTCAATCAACCACCATGAGCACACCACACCACACAAACAACTACCACCGTTCGACTCTACCGCTGTGCAGCTGGCCACAACTACAGCTTCCTGGAGCCAGGCATACAAGCTGCACAACCAGCCCATTGTACCCCACTATGAATTTAGAACACGTGAATTTAGAAGTTGTCAACTTGCCCACCACTTGTACCCTACAACCAGTCCACCAACCACACAATTGGTCATTGCAGTTAATTAACTGGACAGATGCATTACATGATCAGGCAGCACAACCAGGCACAAGATAACCACTTACTGCCACACACTACAACCACTACAACTGTACCATCCAAAACCACTATAAGCCTCAACTCTTTGACATCCAGCCAATACAGTTACACAGAACAATACAGCATATGTAACAGCCCACATGCAACACCAAGGCCATACAGCCAACCAGTAATATAACCCAGAGAGAAGAGCAATCATGATATTTCCAGCACTATTATATATGCAGCTCGGATATACATAGCCAACCCACAATGTTATTGCCCATGTATGAATGTACCACACAGTCTGCTCTCCCACACTGCCAGACATCACAGGACAGCATTAGAGAGTGGGGTTATACTCCCCTATCAGTGGGAGAGGCTTCATTCACTATTTACCTCTTGCCGATTAATCCGTAATCCCTTTTTAATTGATTTGCAATGGCGATGTGATTGTGGCGAATGTTGTCTTGTTATTTTTTCCCTCCTACTGCTTTGTGCGTGTGTAGGTGTGTCTGTGTGTGTGTGTGTGTGTGTGTGTGTGTGTGTGTGTGTGTGTGTGTGTGTATTGGAGGGGGGGTGTTTGTTTTAGAGTTTGGTTGTCATGGCACGTGACCGTATGCCCCGGTGCCTGCTGGGAAGCCTCCGTGAGCTGGGCTGTTTTGGAGAGGATGATTCTCAGCTGTCTGTTTCAGTGACTGCGGAGAGCACTCACAGGATGCGGCAGCGCCTGAACTAAATTAATGTACTTTTTCAAGCAGCGGATGATTGAGCGAATGCCGCTGGACTGAAATGAGAGTTGTCTTGCTTTACGCCAAAGAGCACAAGCAATCTTGATTATTCTGATGTAAGGCAGACGGACTGAAGGTTTATTTGTCAGTTTAATGATCACTCCTGGAGAAAGGGGAGTTTAATTAGTTTGATAGAAAGATGTGACTGTGTCACTAAAACGCTTAATTCACAACACTGCTTATGTGTGACTGATTGGTAGCACCGATTGGGTTTTTCAGGTTTTTTTGCAGCAAAGTCTGTTTCCAGTCATTTTTTTTGTTATTTTACCCGATGGTATGTTTGTGTTTGGTGTTTTGTCAATGTTGACATTTTCTCAGCAGTATAGATATAGTCATGCGCAGCACTGACCCTGGAGTCTGAAGGATGACTTGTTATTCTCCATAGCTGTACGTGTGTGTGTATGTGCACAATGCTGCAGACAGCCAGTCTGCAGGGCGAACAAATAGGACTCACTGGAGCTCTATTTCCCCTGGTCTCCATCAGTCCCATTGCAGTTGATCAGACATTGGTGGGTACACATACAGCAAGCATAGTTCCACAGATTCATCTGCACTTCAACCTCAGACAAGCTTTTAAGACAACCTCATGCACAAGATTGAGTTCTTTGTGTCCCTTTTAACCTCTCTTTTCAGCAGTTAATTCAATTTTTTAAAAAGGTTACATCCAGTGGAAGTGGAACACTTAGCACCTGGACAGTGCATTATGAATGTGTTCCTTTCTCCCGGCCTTGAGGAAGATCTCGCCGACCATAGGCCCAACCTTTGCTTTCAGACAGGTGATTAAGAGCCGTTACTCATCCTTGCACCTTGACTGTGAATCACTTATTTCCAATCTTGAAAGACAGGAGTTGAGAGGAAGGCGGGGATGGTGTGGAGCAGGGGGGGTTAAAAGCTCCCTGCGTCTTTGCACTGGAGAGACGTAGATTTTTGTGGTGTAGGGCGTTCCCTCCTGTCTTTATGCTCCAGTTTTATTTACCGGGCCTGTCATTTCCCATAAATCCCTCAGAGGAGGTAACCGTTGGGGCCTGCCAGATCTGGAGCGCCGCGCACCTGTAACGGGAGCGGGAAGTGACAGCTTGGCTGCGACGGCTGGGACGGCCGCTCAGTCAGGGACCAGAGCTCACAAACCACGTCACAGACTTTCTCACATTTAACGGTTTTAATATTTACTTTTAATTTCTCACGCTAAATCTTTGAGCACAGTGCTAGCGACATAAAAGTCAGGGTTTTTTTGGATCCTAGGACATGCTGATGCGACTGTGTTTTTAAGGATGAAAGTGTCCGTATAATCACATGACGCTCTGACAACCACAGTGTAGACTGTGCGATCAGTATTGATTGTATGACAAGATGACAAGTGTTGGACCTTTTATCTGAATAGGTGTTTTATACAGAGTACACACCTGAAGGTTGTTTATGATGCTTCTCTCCACAAGGGTGAGGTCGTTGGATTTTGTCATTACGTCCTCTATGTCTTTAACTTTGGTGTCGGTGATCTGAGCTTCAGCAGGGTTAAGATTCACTCTGTGTTGCAAGTGTCTTCACTGTGACACATTAATGAATGTGTTTGGTCAAATGTTACTGACGGAAGGTCAGGCTATCTGTTTGTTTGTCATGAAAATGACAGGTTGACATGAGGTCATTGCCATTGTTTGAAATGAATTATTTCCAGTAAATGGCTTTATTATTGCAGTTATGAATGTGGGCCAAAAATTAAACTTTAAGAGATATTTCTCCCTCGCTGGTTTTTTTTTAAAAAATTTTTTATCTCGCTCAGCTGTCAGCTTCCATGCTCCATCATCTATGCTCCAGGAAATTAGAAAGGAGAAACGTTTGACAGCACAATTTCACAAAACACAGCCACACCATCATTTCATTTTCTCCTGGTCTTTTTTTCCATCCAGTCTCTCACATTTATTTATTTAATTATTGTCTTTTGGGAAACAAATACAGCAGTAACAGTGGTCGTCAGCTTCCCCTGTGTGTGTGTGTGTGTGTGTGTGTGTCTGTGTGTGTGTTTATGTGTAGATAATTTATCCCTTGATGCGGTAACAGAACGTGCTGGGTTAACCCTTTTCGTTCTCCCAGCATGTAAAAACGTCAATCCTCACATCTGTCCTGTTTGACCATCACCGTCCTCCCCCTCCTATCTGCGATGACATCATCCCCTGCTGCACGGGCCTAGCGATGAGGACCCCAGGAGGCAGAGCCATTACTGCCAGCTGCTGGAGAAGGTCATTTTCCTGGGAATGACTTAGCAGGGGAAGTTTCATTGATCCCAGCCTTTGAGGTGGGCTTGTATATAGAAGGACTGTGGAGGTTGAGGGGAGTGTCTTAGAGATGTGTATGTGTGTGTGTATGTGTGTGTGTGTGTGTGTGTGTGTGTGTTTGTCTGTGTGTGTCTGTGTGTGTGTGTGTGTGTGTGTGTGTGTGTGTGTGTGTGTGTGTGTGGGAAGGTTTGTCCAGTCCAGTGCATGGACATTAGTACAAGCAGACCACTGATCTTTGCTTCAGCTACTGGTGGATAGTGATGTGTTCCAGGCTATTTTGTCGGTACTGTGCATAAGGAGAAAGGATAAGACCGTGCCTTGTCTGCCACTCCCTCACAGGTCATTTGTGTTTACCAGGCGCGAGAGAGGGAGGGGCAGAGGGAGGTGTGAGGGAGGGTAGGTAGGTAGAGAGGGAGGGAGAGTGAGTGAGGGTCGGCGATGCCCTGACTGTCCTCTCCTACACTGACACGCACTGCATCTTGTGTGAGCGCACGGGGGCAGAGAGGTGGGCCGCCATCACGCCAACCCACTGGCTCTATATCACCGGTGTCAGCCACTGATGGCTGCTTATCTCCCAACTATCGATTGGAGGAGCAGCGAGCGGAGGCCAAAGAGCAGCGACCAATCAATGGGGGCATTCTGCTCTCCTTGAGTATACGCCTCTTGATCCTGAACACTGACCCCGTGTGTGTATGTTTTGTTGTGTGTGTGTGTGTGTGTGTGTGTGTGTGTGTGGCAGTGTGCTTGTGTGTGCTTTTGTATGGTATGCATTGTATGGTGCTTGATACATCGTCAAGATTGTTCCAGTGTGGGTGTATAATTTGAATGTGTGTTGGTTAGGGTGCATCAAATTTGAATGGGAAATTTTCATTTCAAAATATCAATTTGGCTGGCATTGCATTTTGTTCCAATTAACATAAAAATGACTTTTGCACAGTTTTGATTAATGACACTGAGATTTAGGGGTGCCATCTAACACATGAACTTTGGAGAAATTTCGAAAAATGTGCAATTTTTAGTCTAAGGGACCGTTCGTTATTTATAAACGGACCCCGTTTATAAATAACGAACGGTCATTTAGACTAAAAAAACGGAGGAAAATAGGGGAGGGTCATGTCTTTTTATTCTTTGTTAAGGGGAGGGTCACCTAACTTTTTTTTGTCTAGGAGGGAGGGTCACCCATCTTTCGTATTAATGAAAACAGCAAAAAATCAAAGTGGCTTGTTTGATTGTAGATTTCTGTCGCCATATAACATTCTCTTTCGTTCTATAGCTCTGTCAACATTGAACAATGAAAATAAGGGAATTTCCGGGTTTTTCACACAAAATAATGGAAAATGTCAACATTCGTCCCCATTAACGTTGGAAGGGTTGGAGCCACAAAGTAGCCTACTTTATTCACGCCTAACAGCCTATATCCATTTGGTCAACTTTATCCAGCCCTAAAAAGCTAAATTTAACTTTGGTTTACTAGTTTACCGTGTAGCCTAACTTTAAACAGTGTGCATGCTTAACATACTTGTACTTCATTCATCCACACATCCAGCTCCTAACGTTTTGACAAGCATTTCTAATACCAATTGACCTCGTTCCTGCCCATCTCTAGCTTTGCTGTCTCCATCCTTTCTGTTTTTGTTGTTTGCAAAAAAATATATAGTAGGCCTATTTATTGGTAACCAGCAACAAGTGCAATTTGTTAATCGCTGTCATTCTCTCTCCTGCCAACACAAATGTGTTACGTTCCAAGTAGCAGTGCGTAATTCTGCTTCATAGAGTTGAACAAATACATTTGGTCATATAAATAGCCAGTTTATGGTCTACAGTGTAGTTGGTAAGTTATGGTAGGCCAACTTGGAGTGAATATACGATTCTTTGTCTAGCTGAGTAGCCTGGCAGGTGCGCACGTAGGCATAGCCTACGGCCGAACACTGCAAGCGCTAATGAATCGTGTTCTCACGACAACCACGTCGTTAACTTAAATAGGCCTAGGTTAACATCACACTGAGTTTGCATTCAAGCAAGCAAAACGATGATTTGAATACATCTGTTTCACTGGAAGGGCAAGGGTAACAACAGGACAACACAGAGACAGGCCAGAATGCAGGACTAATGTTATGAGAGTATTACAGTAATATGGGATATTCTACGGAAAATATTAAAAGCGGCAAGACAGGGGAAGCGTTAAAATGATAAACCGGAAAAAGTTGGCATGTTAGGTATTTTTCGGTCCCTGTGATTATTTGTGAAATTGTGCGGCCTTTTCAAGTCATTTGAGAAGGAAGGAGTGTAAACTCCCAAATTGATGCTCGTCTGAGAATTTTTGGATAATGTTCAGCTTCGGCAGCTTTACAATGACTGAGGAAGCCTAGAGACGAGTCCATAGCAACAAGTTCATGTGTTGAATTTGTTATTACCCAGTGTGCTTTGTTGAATGGTCTCAATGCTTTATTGTTTTATTTCATGTGAATACTTACTAGAGGAGTAACTTTTCTCGTTAGGCTAATGCAGTTGCAGGAAGTGTGCATTTAGTTTCCATGCTTATTGTGTTTCCACAACAATGTTAGTGAGAAAATCTACTGAAATGGCCACCATCTTGGTGAAGTGTGATGTGTAAGATCAGAAAGCAGAGGTTGGTTTAAGGGCGGTAGCATAAGTTGATGTGTTTTCATAGCGCATAAGAGTGTGGGCGGAAAACATCGACAATTAGCTAGGGAGGGTCATGTCATTTTTGAAAATGCTGCAGGAGGGTCGTTGGAAATTACATAGCAGACAGGGGAGGGTCATGCTACTTTTGATCGAAGCACTCAAAATCCCTCCGGTGATCCCGTTTATAAATAAAGAACGGTCCCTAATTGCCAAAAGTTGACCTGGAAATGTTGAGTACAGTGAACTTTTCTACAGTAACATGTTCTATAGGGTTATCAAAGTAAAAGTTGTTTGTTTGCCCTTTGGGCAACTTGGGCATTTCTCAGAATTCAACTTTCAAGATTCTCCATTCACTGTCCTATAGACAAAATGAATGGAGGTCAATGGGACATGTTCACGTGGCCTTACCCTGAATTTTGTGCAGCAGTGATGGATGTCGGACACACATATAAAATTTAATTGACTTTATTGTTAAACACAAAGGGCAATACTGACAAACTTAAAAGAACAAACCCTCTCTAGTGGCTAACTCACTGACTAACAGGGCCTAATGGTAAGAGCTGACACTAACTAAACTCCGAACTTAACTGCTCAGTCTGTGCCAGAGTCTCTGCTCCACTGAGCAACATCACCAGGGAGAAAGAGAGAGGGAATGGAACCTGGACTCTGAACCTAGCCAGTGTGTCTCCCCCCAGATATGTCTCCCCCACCCGCCACCCAAGAGTAACCGTCCTATTCAGGGATTAGCTTGGGTTTGCAGTGGCAAAGGTTTGGCTGTTAGTTGCGGTCATGTTCAACTCACACACACACACACACACACACACACACACACACACACACACACACACACACAAAGACACACACACACACACACACACACACACATACACACACACACACACACACACACACACAAACAGACATACACACACAGAGAGACATACACACAAAGACACAGACACACATACAAACACACACACACACACACACACACACACACACACACACACACACACACAGACACACACACACACACACACACACACACACACACACAAAGACACAGACACACACACACACATACACACATACAGTACAGACACAGACAGACACACACACACACACAGACATACACACAAAGACACAGACACACACACAAACACACACACACACACACACACACACACACACAAACAGACAAACAGACATACACACACAGAGAGACATACACACAAAGACACAGACACACATACAAACACACACACACACACACACACACACACACACACACACACACACACACACAGACACACACACACACAAAGACACACACACACACACACACACACACACACACATACACACATACAGTACAGACACAGACAGACACACACACACACAGACATACACACAAAGACACACACACACACACACACACACAAACACACACACACACACACACACACACACACACACACACACACACACACACACACACACACACACACACACACACACACACACAGACACAGACACACACAGAGACACACACAGACACAGACACACACACACACACACACACACACAGAAACACACACAGACACACACACACACACAAAGACACACACACACACAAACACACACACACACACACACACACACACACACACATGTTCTCCACAGCCAAAGAGGTACATAGAGAGAGAGAGAGAATAAGGGATACACAGGGGAGAAGAAAGACACACCCAGAGAAAGCAGATAAAAAAAGGAGAGACAGAGCCAGATGTATGTTTTTGTGCCCACGTCAGGCATATTTCATTCGCAAAGTGCACGTAAAAGCATGGCGAGGTATGTACAAACAGGCCGCACTGAGAAAAAAGCATAGACTGCCTGTCGTGGGAGCTGCAAATGGCTATTTGCGCTTCTCCGTGTCATGCATATGCATTCATAGGAGGGTCAGGGGAAAGTGGGAGTATCGCGCAAACACAGGAGACGACAAGTGCTAATAGCATTGATTAGGTTTTCTGCCATATGTATGAAAACAGCGCATGTCTGTTTTGCGGTGAAAAACTTGCGCCTGTTAAAAGCAGGTGTAATCAAAATCGCGGTTCAATGCGTCAATTAGAGAAACTTTTAGAGACAGCTGAATAAGTATTCAGAGCATCAGTTTTCTTTATTGTGCAATAAATAGTTCAAGTATTTTTAAGTAAATTAGTAGAACTACTAGGCCTGCTCTGTATGTCGCTGCTCGTTGACATTTTATTATCATGTATGATCGCTAAAGTTTGATTCTTTTTAATGTCACAATTGGTTAACTATT
This sequence comes from Alosa alosa, assembly GCF_017589495.1. Classification (NCBI taxonomy): domain Eukaryota; kingdom Metazoa; phylum Chordata; class Actinopteri; order Clupeiformes; family Clupeidae; genus Alosa; species Alosa alosa. The sequence continues at coordinate 18,365,405 of NC_063194.1, forward strand.
CAACTGTGCTTGTGGTTCAGCTGTGGGACGCATAATTAGCTTTGCAGAGGGGTGGGGGATATGGGTAATAAAACAAACTATGTAATAACACATCCAACACAGATCTAGATCACCTCAAACAGAATGATCACCTCAGTTTTCTTGAGCTGCAGTATTGTTTACCTCAGATCTCCATGGCGACCTTTGAGCACTGTTAACCACTTTATCCAACAAAAACAGATGTGCGGTGGCACCCCTAAATCATAATGTACTGGAAAAATATTTTGCATGTGTTGTTTCTACATATATTGGAACACTTTAAGCACCCAGCCATATCAAAATTCAAGAATTGTGTTTTTTGATGCACCCTAGTGTTGGTGTTCATATCTGTGCATGTGTAATGCAATGTGCATGTAGATGGGTGTCCTCCACAGGTGAGCAATACTTTCTCACCCCTCACTGCCAAGCACCTTGAAATCCTAACAGCAGTGGCTCCATGTTAATGTGCTGTAATTTAAATGCACATAATTTGGTTACATAACAGGACATGAGGACCAAAGATCAACTGCTACCTGTTGTCAAAGCATGATGTGTAATGCATGGGTCGCCATGGATATCGCTCTTCTCGTGACAAGACCAGTCATGGCATCAACACCAATTGTCACTGTTGTTACTTTGACTTAAAGGGTGGTAAATGCATGATGGGAGAATGTCTAAAGATAAACGATAAAAGATAAAGATAGGGTTTATCTCTGAGTTTATTTCTGAATGTGTGTGGGTTCAGTCTTTGTGAAGAGTGTGTATACAGTAGTGTGTGTGTACATGTGTGTATTCATGTGTGATCAAAAACATTGGCCCATAATTAGGTTGAACAGCTCAAACACAGAAGGTGCTGGTGACAGGTCTATTAAAATGTGCTTAATCGAACGGCCTCTTCAAGAACTGGATTAGCATTTTTTTGCCTTTTAATGAAGATAAAAACACAGCCCTATCCCCCAGTAATTACATTTTCCATTTTCTGTTTTTAAAAAATTCCTGTGCATATCCAGGAGAGCCTCTTCCCTCTCACTCGCTGCATCTCCCACTGCCGCTGCACCTATCTTTGGCCCTGCCGAATCCGCCGGTGAGTCGGCTGTTTGCAGAGCACCTTCCTCCCAGCTCTCCTTAACCTTTGCAGAAGGCTTATTGACTCAATCTCACCTTTTGCGGCGAGCCAGTGGAGGACCGGGGATGGCGAGCGAGTGAGTTGAGTGAGCGGAGTGAGTGAGTGAGCGTGCTCGGTGTAGGCAAGAGGCCTGGGCCCAATCCTGTGCCCCCACGCCCACACCTCTGCCAGCCGCCCCCGCCATGCACCGGGCCAACCGGCACCAGCACGGCTGACCTCTGGCTCCTGATCTCTGTTACCATGGAGAAGCCCAGCACAGCACAGCGGGCGGTCTCCGGTCGGTACCATGGCGATGCCTTTGATGCGCAACCCTGTTCCCAAATGTGTTTGGAGGGAAGTGAACTGAACCATTGTGAGAAGAAATGGACAGATGAAGAAATATGGTGCACAGGGGAAACGATATGTAATGGCCACGACAGGAAAAAAGAATGGAAAAGAGAAAATAACACACTGTAGCAGCACTGATTAGTAAAAATGTTGCATACTGATGATCTCTCCCCTGCCGTATTTGCAGGATTAAAAACAGTTGGAGGAGAGGGCGTTGATCTCACTTTTTAAGACTCTGCTGCATATAATCAACAGAGCTACATGCCGATGCATCATTTGAATCGCATAAATAATGTAGGAACAGTCAACCCCTGTTAAGCGGCTATGTAAACAAACCTTGTGGGCTCCCACAGTGTTCTGGAGACGGTGCGCCCTGGTTTTTAAAAGCGTCCTCTCGACAAGTGCCATTGGACTGGCAAACAGGAATTAGCACTGAATATCTGTGGAGACGGCAGTCCTTGAGAGAGTACTAATGGTGTAGATTGCTCTAACTAAAGTCATTAAGAGATGAAGATGGGTTTAAGTCATTTGGCAGGGAGTGAGAGATTACAGCTGGGCTCGGCTGCCAAGGCGGGCCACTCCGCCTGGTCAGAGTGCGGTGCGGGGGAGCACAAGTCTGAAGGTGGTGCTAAGATGTTGCTGTCGGGGGCACCAGGGACATTTCTATGCCATCGCTCACATCTCCTGGTTAAAGGGCATTCAGGCTCTTAAAGAAGACATTAGCATTTAGATTTGAGGCCATCGCACACTCATCGCATGTATGCCATCTCAGAGACACACACACACACACACACACACACACACACACACATTCACAGACACATGGCTTTAGTAAAGGCTGTGTCACATTCCAGACATTTACGCATTGAGTGGGCCCAAGTGACTGTGCCGTATTTTTGATCAATCTCTGTAAATTGCTTTGGATGACCTCCTTATATGTGGAGCTGAGCCTCGCCCTCTTGCTGATGTTGGCCAATCGATAGCAGATGGTATCATGGCTCATCAACAATGAATTGCTCTAATGGAGGTCAGGTTATGGGAGATTCTATTTATTTTAATTTGTAAAATGCAGTATGACAATATTCTAATCAAGGTACATGGGTATCAGATAACCGAGACCCCCCCCCCCCCCCTTCTTCTTATCGCTTTGATGATAACCTCTCCTTTACTTGCCCTTTCTCCTTCACTCTCTCCCTCTCCTTCCCTCTCTGTGGTGAGTTGACTACATTAAGTGTGGCTGCAGTGTATTAGAGAGAGACAGAGTGTGTTTTTGTGTGTGTGTGTGTATGTGTATCGGGGTCCTCTACATTATGCACACTTTGGAAATGATGCATGTCGCTGTTCGTCCGATGCCTAGCGCGTCTCTCGGCACAGCCGTGTGGCTCTCCTCCCACTCCTCCCTGTGATGATCCCTGTCTCTGATGCCTCTCTCTGATCAGCCATGATGTCATCCTCATGTTCCTCTGCCAAGCCAATGAGTCAGGGACGCCCTTCTGCATGTTTCACCCCATTAACCTGTGATTGAAAAGATGACAAATCTGACACCAGCAATTTATTATCTTAATTAATTGGTTCTCCTTTGTCTCAGACATGTAGGGCAGTGCTCTGTGTTGGATCTGTTTTTCTACCCCCCACACCTCCTCAACACACACACACCCTTTCTCTACCCCACACCCCAAACACACACACACACACAGACTTTGTGTTGCCCTTTTAAATAGGCATACTCTTTAAACCACAGCGGGGGAAGAGAAAAAACCAACACATAACAAATCCTCTTTCACCTTTACCGGCGGTGAGTTCAGCTCATCAGTCATGGAGGAGAGTGCAGGTAGGCCCACCTGGCCGAGAGGCAGAGGAGTGTGGAGAGAGCCAAGAGAGCAGAGGTGGGAAAAGGAGTCAAAGTCTGTACTTTGGGGAGAACACAGAGGCTGCTGGCAAACAATGGCTTGCACACAACTCCAAAAGTCTCAAAAGTATCGGATGTCAGATGTGCTTTGTTTTGAGTATAATATTGCTAATGTCTTACATCGGGTAATGATGCCTAATGGAGACATGCAGATAAAACTGATACACAGTTCCATAGCCATGGACTCATTTTCAGTCACATCCTATCTCCAGCACTCCAGTAAACACTTACTGGAGGAAAAGAAAGCTCAACAATTGACAACTCTATTTTGCGAGAAATACAGTGTCATATGTACAATATTGTTGTTGTAAAAGTAATTGAGCAAGAAATAAAAAGTGTGCCTTCAGCAAAACAATCAAAAAACAGACATTTTATTTCATCATATTTCAGTGCCTCTGCAAAGTGAGAGTGTGAGATAGACAATGAGTGAGGAGGATGGGGTGACAGATAATGCTTGTCCTTTTTCTAGTCGAGGAAGCTCGAGGAGGTGCCATAGCTACGGCGAGTGAGCAGATAAGGGAAGGTAGAGAGAATGACGAGGTGGAGGTGGGCGAACAGGAAGAAGGAGGGGAGAAGGAGGCGACCAGGCAGACAGCCAGCAGCGCTTTGTGTATGCGGCAGCACAGGCACCCACTGAGCTGTGGCAAATCCAGCAGTCAGCAGCACCGAGTTTCCCCCTCTCACCATTTCCAACGGATTACACCCCCCTTTCTACCTCTCCCCCAACAATGCTTCTTGGTTGTGTTCGTGTTCACTGAAATAGGAAATGGGTCACACCCATGATGGGGTTCTCTCTCTCTCTCTCTCTGTCTCTTTCAAAGATGTGTCAGAACAACCATACTGGAGGCATAAAAGAAAGTTAAAACGGGATTCATGCAGAATTGCAAGTGGTCTCATCAAACATATCCAGTGGGCTACTGTTAACCCATCCATTGGAAGAGGCTACATGAGAAGATTGGTGAGGAGTTTGTGAGGCGATCAGTGAAGAGAGGCAAGGACATGGCAGTGTCCGTCGAGAGAGTGATGCCCCCCCTTGTCCCCTGAGCTTGTCGTCTGATTTATCAGGGGTTCTATTCTAGGGAGCTGGAAGTGGTAATGGATTCATAGGAATTAACTGTGATTCATGCGAAGCCAACGTCGCAGATATCAGAGGCAAGATTAATGCAGCTCGGAATCCATCACATCAAACCCCTCCCTTCACCCCAGCCAGCCTCTTATTCATCACATTTCCCTCTCAGCACAAACACACACTCTCTCTTGCTCAAATGGATGGAGTCTTCCAACGGCAAAGTGCTCACTACCCCACCACAACACCCCTGTATTTCACCCGCCAGTTGCGCACCACACTTTGGAGTTGAGCACGAACACCCAGAATGGAGAGCGAAGTAGCAAAATACAGTCTTTGTCGTCTTTTTCTTTCATTGTTCAGTCTCTGGTAGGACCACCCACAACTCGCTTGAGCACAGATGAGATGAGTGGAACCGGGCTGATGTTTCTGCCCACTCTGCCCATGAGGGTTGGCATCGCCTCCAACGTTAGGGCTGCTTCAGATTCTCTTTTGTTGTTGTCCTTGTTTGCTCTGTTTGTTTTGTTTGTTTTCTTTCCTTGCTTCTCTCCAGCTCTTCTGCTTGAGGGAGGCACCCATGTTATATATGACAAAAGCTCGGTTGAGCCAGAGGAGTCTGGTGATTGACGGCACAGGGATTATGTGGGCCTTTGTGTGTGCATGTGCTTGTGTGTGTGTGTGTGTGTGTGTGTTTGTGTTTGCGTATGTGTGGGTGGGGTGGGAGGGTTAAGCGTGGTAGTGCTGCAGAGGATGATGGGATGCCATATCGGTGGCAGCCCTGGCGGTAATCCCTGCCTGCCTTGAGGACACACCGTGAAGCTATGTGTGCTTCGCGCTTTAGCTCTGCTTCCCTCTTATGACCCTTCTCTGAGGTGGCCCGCTGCGTTTACAACACCAGCACAGGGCCTCTCCACCTGCTAATACCATTATCTAACACAAGCCGCTCCACTTAAGTGCTAGGACCACTGTCCTCTTTACCCAGTGGCAGGCTATC
>NC_063194.1:18371344-18466344 GCF_017589495.1 Alosa alosa
TTTAAATCCCCCCTAGATGATCCCAGATAAACACGGAGAGACTTTTGACAGTCCCTCGTTACCGGCGCCGGTAGAGGGGAAGCTGTCAGCCGCTCCCTCCTTGCCTTTCATCTCCCTGCAACAGGCTGCCTGCTAATATCCTCAATTATCTCCGCAATATGTTGCCAGGAGAGAGCGGGAAAAGTTCCGTCGGAGGCGTTCACACAATTTAAAAAGTTTTAATTTGACAGCTTGCAGCGTAATGATGAGCTGATGAGTAGAGTGGGAGGGCATAGTAAAGGGAAATGGGCCTGAGATTGCAGACACTGAGACCAGGGTGACAGATTATTGGGCCAAGCCTAGGGACAGTTCACAAGGACCAGGTTTTGGCTGGATGGGTGTGGAGCATTGGATGTGCACCCTGTGATTTGTTTTAAAAATGTCTGATTATGGCTTTGCTATTGTTGTACTGTAAAAATACCAGGAAGCCCAATGCACAGTAGTGCATTACCATTCAGTATGTCACAGTATTTACAGTACATAACCCCATACTTTTGCCCAAATATACAAATCTAGTTGTACGTAACTAGCGAAGTATTGTACTTTGCTTTACAGTTGATTATTAGTAAAAGTACACTTTTTTCATAACTTTTTAAAAAGCAAAATCAATCAAAATGGCAGCAGTCATTGTAGGAGATGCTGGTAAAATGAAACCATAAGTTTTTCATCAAATTATTTTCTAAACAGTGTAATTTCTTGTTTATTTGCTTTGAAATACTTAAATTGTATATGGCGTATACATCTATGGGAAGTTGTCTGCCATTTTAGTTCACCACACTGCCAATGGATGGATGAGATGTCTTATAAATTCTCTAAATTCTGTCTACTATCAGCATTCTATCTTTAAATGCTGTCCACTATTACTCCTTAGCATTCTATCGATATGTTATAATCTCTAAATGCTGTCCCCTATACTCCTCAGCATTCTATGGATATGTTATTGTTCCTAGCTTAAGTTGGCATTTTTAAATATTTTTACACCTGTAACACCTGTTCAAATAAAATTTCCTGGTATTTTCCTGGAGAAGATTTAATTTAAACTTGATTTCAGCACTGGCAATCACAAGTGTTAACCTGTGCTTTAAATTCCACTCACCTGACAGTCACCTAACTCATATTCAGTTCAACATTAATAACTAACTGTCAGTATGATATTTGGTTTGACTGAGTGCTGGCCTACAGTATTATTATCATGGGGAAATCAGAGCCCATGGTAATGGAGACGCAGAGGGCATAGGATTGTCATATGAAGGTTGACTTGCTCATTAAAGAAAATACCCCAACCCCTTCTCAGCCCACCCACTCCATAGGGCCTAGTAAGGTAATTCACCCCCTTTTTTCTTCTTCTTTAAAGCGCACAGAGAGAGAGAGAGAGAGAGAGAGAGAGAGAGCATATAACTTAAACACAGAGAATAAACCAATAGATCATTCCAAGTGTCTCCGGTAATAAGCAAAAGTGATAAATCATATGATTGCACTCTGGTTTATGAAATATTGTGCCTCTCCAAGGTGGAGCTGTGTCAGCCAGACAGAAGCCCCGTGGCAGAGGCCCCACAATTCTCCAGTTACCCCCAACAGCAAACACTCGCACTGAGAGAGATAGAGAAGAATAGCAATTTAACGAAACCTTCAGCGCTGCTCTTCAAAATTAAAAACATATTCAGTCATTGAGCTGACAGCACAGGATGATGATCCCTATTTACTCAACACAGAACACTGGATTGCCAGCTAAGTAGTGGGGAAACACCCCTCTGCCATAGTCGTGCATTAAGAGTTTTTCTTTAATGGATGAATACCACAAATAATAGGTTTTAGTGTGAGGAGTGGAAGACAGACAGCCACACTGAATGCCTAATGCTGGCGACAGTGGTGTGAAAGTAGCTCATGAGAGCACTTTACACAGCATGAAGATGATATGTGTTACAATGCCAAAACAAACCAATAACACAGCAACAGACAAGAGAAAAGGATCAGACAAAGGATTGATTGTGCCCATCTCTAATTGACAGCGTGACCTAGCACGACCTTGGTGCTCACAGTAGCACTGAAAAGGGCAGTGGGCAATGGGCTGTGATGAGTGAGACATTGTCACATCAAGTCAGACTGCTTTAACATGGCTGGAGATCTCCTCTGACAGCCCATTTCTGACATGTGAAATACAAACAGATGCTAAAATGGGCTACAGAAAAACGATGAGATGGAGGGGGGAGAAAGAAAGAGAGAGAGAGAGAGAGAGAGAGAGAGAGAGAGACGGATGGAGTACTATTGTGGGAGGCTTAAAGCGAGGCTTTCCTCTGACTCATTATAGGACCTAAAAGTAAAAAGTTTCAGAGTGGGAACACACACACACACACACACACAGATTTCACCAGAACACTCCTGTAATCTGTCCTATTTACCGTGAGCAGTGGGCAAGCCTTCCCACCCACAGACCACACAATCAGCCAAAACCTGCACTGTGCCCACTAACACCTCTCACTGGCTTACGCCATCTCACACGCCTGATTGCTTCTCGGGGTCAACACATTTATGACTTTTTCATTATGTGACCTCCCCCTTAAATAAAGAACCTGTTCCTCAGCCCTCAGTGGCCCCTGCATTGGCTGTAGGCAGAAGCAAAAGTGGCATCTGCTTGAAGATGCGGGTGAAGGGATTATGCAACCTCGACTGTGTGCTTCTCGTGGGCGTGAGTTCTGGCTGTGCGCAGTATGTGCTGCACGGCTTTCTCTCTCTTGCGCACACACACACACACACACATGCACATTGCAGCTCTGAAACATGGCAGAGGAGCTGTCTCTTTTCCAACCCACACCACTCACATCATCATTATTATTTCTTTTTTCTCTGTTGTTGCCTCCTCTCCTGTCCTCTGTCCTGTCTCTCTTCTTATTCCTGACTTATTTCACGCTCTTAAATTATCTCCTTCCTGTTAATGCGCAGTGTCACTGACACTCACCCTCCGGAATGATGTAACAAAAAAGAGAGAAAGGAGCAGAAATAAAGATTTGATGTTAGCTTCAAAGAACCTATTCTCGATCCTCTCAGTGTACTGAAGCATGCTGATCTTGTGAACACGCGGGTGCAGATCTTATTTTGAGTGCGTTGTGGGCCTCAATGAATAAATATCCATTCCAAAGTGGCTGTTAAATTGGCCCAACTGATACATAACAAGAGCACATGGCTGAAGTCTGTGGAGGTTGTCTTTGTTTTTCAACACTGCAAAAATGCATTTGGCAAGAGTGCGCTGTCCGCAGAGTAGTGGGAGGAATTTAAAAAACAAAACAAAAACCAAAAAAAGAAGCAAAGTACCAGATGGAGTTGAGTTACAAGGCAGAAAGATGGAGCAGAGAGAGGAAGAGAGAGAAAGAGACAGAGAGAGAGAGGGAAAAAGAGAGAGAGAGAGAGGGCATATGGTAGAGGTCGAATGCACCCCACGCGCCCGGCGATCCCCCCCAGCGAAGCCTTTCGCTGTCACCGCCGGTGCAGAGAAACAACTCTCTGCATTCAATCCTTTCAGCGCACGCCTCGCCTCGCCTCGCCCTTCCCTCCCAACAGCCTGATGTTTAATTCATTCCCCACACCCCGGAGGACACTCGCAACAACAAGAAAAAGGGATGGAAAAAAAGAAACGAAATTAGAAAAAGAGCGAAACGTCAGCATTGCATTTCTTTCCCCTTTCCCTGTTTTTCTGCCCTTCTGTTTGTTGACGTGGGAGGAGTGGAGGATGCAAGGAAAGGAACAAAGAGAAAGCAGGGGGGAATAACTCCATTGAATAGGGGACAATGGACAAAGAGGGAAAACAAGCAAACCAAGGAAAACTTGGTAACACAACTACCTCATGGGTGCACTTGGGTCTGACTCTTGATTTGTGGTTTGTGTTCTTGTGTTTGTAAATTTAATGCATGTCTTGGAGACAGCAATGTGTGTGTGTGTGTGTGTGTGTGTGTGTGTGTGTGTGTGTGTGTGTGTGTGTGTGTGTGTGTGTATATCTGAGGTATTTGTGTATCTGAGTGTATATCTGTGTATATCTGAGGTATTTGTGTGTGAGTGTGTGTGTGTAGTCGTGGATACGTGTTTGAGCAAACACAGAGCCCCACACCTCTCCCCCTGCTGTCCGTTAATCAGAGGTTGATTAAGCACACTTGCAGAGGCATGGATTAGGGGGCTCCCCTCGGACTGCGCTAAATTGGTCGGAAGGGAAGGAAGACAGAGCACTGGGCACAGCCAGGAGAACTTTTGATGTGTCAGTCAGCACGTCTGGCATGGCTTGCTTTTATTGACCTCCCCAGCCTTGATTTGTGACAGATCCCCTGGTGCTGGGAAGAGATGGGGGTGTGAGAGGCTTAGAGGAAAGACAGACAAGAGAGGGAGGGAGGGAGAGGGGGAGGGGGAGAGAGAGAGAGCGAGAGAGAGAGTGAGTGAGTGAACTTGAGAGACATTTTATTGTATGTGTGTTTTTGTTTGTGTGTGTGTTTGAACACACGTGTGTCACAAGTGTCAAAGAAAAATTGAGGAAGTGTATGTCTGTGTGTGTGAGAGCAAGCGAGAGAGAGAGAGTGAATTTAGGTAGAGGATGTGAGAAAGGAGGAAACTCTGCTGACCCGAGGTAAACTCCAGACACAGCATGTGAGCTTGACATGGGAAGGAACTGAACCATCTGGGAAAGTAAACCTTTCCAAGGCCCTATCCAGACAGATCTGGATCAGAGAGTGTAATTATATCGAATCAATTGTGATATGTAGTGCTGATTTTATATGTAGAGAGACATATGGGGGAAACCTTCACTAAGTGCATTGGGCTGCATGTCCGTATCCCTTTGAATGGAAACCATTAAAGTGGTTTGGCAGTGTGTGTGTCAAGGAATTTAATCTCCATATCCATTTCCCAGAGACCATTTTCTTACTTATGGTTGTATAAATTCCAATCATCCTCTCTATTCTAGCTCTCTTTCGTTTTCTCTCTCCTTTCATCCCTTCTCATTCTCCTTCCTCCTTTCTCTCCCACCACAGTGTAACCCTTCGATGTAAGGGTGTGGGCATTACTCATGTAGCTCCGTAACACTGCTATTAACATAATGAGGCGGGCCGCTAACGGGGATCTCTTAGCAGACACAATGAGGGTCTCTAAACGGCAGGCCCCCCTCCGTAGACAGGGACCCAGCAGCCCCACTGTAGCCGCCCGCTACTGCCGCCGCTGCCACAGTGTGACGTGTCAGGGCTGATTTATTTCGCCCTTGAACTTGACCGTGAGAGGACCTCATGGACCAGGCTTTAAAAGCAGCACCGGTAGCAGTGCCAGCACCAAGGCTAGCAGATGAAACATGCGCTCTGTTTTCCACCCACCAGCTGAGGGGGAAAAAAACAATCGGAAGATAACAACATGTGTGCAAACTGAAAACAAAATGGATACAGGTTTTTAGAGGTGCCTGTGTAAGGCATAGGGTGTTGATAAGAGAGCTGTCATACACCGGGAAAATAAGGTCTTAAGTCATTCCAGAATGTTATTTGACCCCCAGCTCTGCAAAGCACTTTGTGTTGCTAGGCTGGTAGGAGAATGGTGACGTGATGCATTTTGAACTTAGAAAACACATTCAGTGATATGCAGAGACAGTTGTTAAAGCTGTCAGGATAGAAATATATAGAAATATAACCAGTTGCAAACCCGACATTTTGGCATTAATGTGTGCAGTTATATAGGTGTACTGAATATTCATGTTGAAAAGGTCATTTTTTCAGATTCCCATCTTAGAACATAATCCTATCTTTTCATAGGCTCAATCTAAGATGATCTTCATAAGCAATATTAAAAAGATTGAATTCACATTTTAAAAATATGTTCATATGCTCTCACAAAACAATGCCAGTGTTATTTCCTGTGCAAATATTTTAGATAGTCACTAGAATTGACATTGTGTTTTCATTCTAGGCAACTAGATTATTATGCATTGTGTCTCCAGACTGTTACAGATAAGGCAGCACACAGCTATTAATTACTTTTCTAATTAAACATACCAGAGGAGTATAGATCCTGTCAAATGATGCAGATCAATGTCTGTATAGTAATATACCCTTTATAGCAGGGGTATTCAATTAATCTTCAGCGAGGTCCAGTTACGGAAAATTTCCTCAAGTAAAGGTCCGGAGCCTCATAATGTTTAACGTGCGTGTTTAGGCTATGTATATGTATGTACAGTGTATGTATAATATTAGGATGGATGGATGGAGCCTAGCTATAGATAGATAGATAGATAGATAGATAGATAGATAGATAGATAGATACTTTATTGATCCCCAAGGGGAAAATTCAACAGATAGAAGATTGTAGGCCTAGGCCTAATGTTTAATGTGAAATAAAATAAGTAGCCTAAAAGGCAACATTCGAAATGAGGAGAAATAAGGCAAGATAAGAGTAGCCTAATTAGGGAGAAAAACTGAGTAGGCCTAGCCTTGGCTATTTTTAAGATCTTAACGTGAACTTAAAATAAAATTTGAGCTGAGACAAGGATGGATATTCCACAGCTGGTTCCTTGAACCCATTAATCAGCAAGTTTAATTTAGTTTTTTTAGTTTTTTTTTATGTTGACCCGAAATCCTGGAAACCCAGGAATATCACGTTGTTGGACAGTAAATGCATGTAGGCTTAACTAGATTGTGGTGGATCAATCATATTGCCTTCTTAAATCGTAAAATATTCTGTGGTCTCAGTTCACTGTTGAATGGGCCTAGCCTACCTATGCTTGCTCAAAATATATGCTTTGTCTAGTAGAGGTGCTTCAAATTGGCGCTTAAAATCGCCTGTCTCAGAATATATAGAAGGCCCAGAGGTCCAGGGCAATTCCGCGCAAAACTGTCACATCCATATTTAGTTGGCGTTACGGACGTGACAGTTTTGCGTGGTATTGCCCCCATATCGTTATATAAAGCTCTGTTCTCGCTGTCTAGCTTTCTCCTCTTTGAGCAATCGATGATTTGAAAATAACTTACTTATCGTTAACTTAGATATCCATCTGATTGTTTCTTGTCCCGTCTCCTCTCCTCGCTCGTTTCAGGCTATCAGTCTCTTCTCCATAGTAGGCTACTTTACTCACTGACTCGACTTTATCAGAATTCACAGATTTCACTGGCTGAGTAGCAGCAAGCGAAATGATGGTGCTGAAGCTCCTGAAGTAAATGCTGTTCTCCTAACCAACGAAACATTTAGCGCAGCTTTGAAATCTTACGTGAAAATCTAAATTAGGCTATTATGGTCTGGGTCCGGATAGGATGACGTCACGGTCCGGACTCGGACCGCGGTCCGCCATTTGGTGATGGCTGCTTTATAGTAATATACCCTTTTCATCTTTGTCCCGGGTCAATGTCAGAGTCCTTAACATTATCAAGGCAGCCCAGCATGTCACATCAGCTTCTTGTAGGCCCCATCCCATTTGCATCACCTCTGACCCTGTCCATTTGTTCCTCGCCACATACAGCAGTTAACCTTGTATGTCATGATTAGTCAGACAGATACAGTGGCGGTGGGCGAGTCCCGTCCGCAGCGTTGGCAGAGGGAGGCATGAGAGAAGGAGCCGTCAGCGGGGGGTTAAGGAGACTGGCAGGTGGAACGGGTGGAGGTTGCACGTGGTGGAGGACCTATGATCGATTGGGATATGATGTAGCTTAGTTCTGCCTAGACTGTGTCAATAGCAGCCATGCACTTCACATATGTGTGTGTGTGTGTGTGTGTGTGTGTGTGTGTGTGTGTTTGATTGTGTGTGTTTGATTGTGTGTGTACGTGTGGGTGCACGTTTGTGTGTTTGTGTTTAAATGTTTATACTGAAAGAGAGACATTGGATGGATGGATAGATGGATGGAAGTAGTCACACCTAGCTAAAGCAATTCATACTAATATTGACTTTGTGAAAATTCATCTCATGGTTTTACTGTGTACTTGTCAATGTTGTTATGTCAATTTTCATTTTCAAAAGAAGTCTTGTGCTTGATAAGAGAGGGTTTGAGTGGGGTGCTGTGCACCTCTAAGATGTGTCGCATGGCTCTGTGCACCACACCACAAATAAAAGCAAACCCATCAGGTCTGATGGGCCCATTTGGGGCTCACTGTTCAGGGAGTGTCGCTTTGTCTTACACGACCAGGTGAAGTCGTCTCTTTGTGTTCTGCCTCTGTCTCTCTAAACGCTGGTGCGTTGACACCACTAGCCTACCCCATTGTCTAAGCCTGTTATCTCGTGCCCTGCAGTTCACTCCATTTATTCCAAAATGCCACTCTCTGGGCCCCAGTTGTGGAACCTATCAGTCTCCATGGAAACTCTTTTTCCTGATCCGTCATTGGTGCCAAATGACCCTGCACTCTTGCTTGCTATCACTTCAGCTCTTTGTGTGAGCGTGGTCTCTCTTAGCTGTACTGAATATGCGAGGTGGTAAGTGTGTGAAAATGTGTTTGAATACTGACTTTGATGTTGGATTCCAAATAAAGCAATCATAAAAGAAATGCTTTTTCCTTTCACTGAACAGTACCATAAAGTACAGCCTTTAGTAGTTCCTGCTGAGCCATCAAGCTGCTCTCCATACTCCAAATGTTAACATGGAAGGGGGTGACCAGGGGCATACATCCCCATGTGTTTTCACCTGTGACAGGCTTTCCTGCCCCTAAGGCGGCATCTCCATCAAGAGTCCCTGAGCCTCCAGGTTTTCATTTCAACCGAGCTTCAACACCAGCTGACTCTACTGCATCGCACCCTTTCTAAAGGGGAGGGAGCGCTAATTAGTGAAATCAGCTGGTGCGGTGCCGGGTAGAAATGAGAACCCGTGTGCCCTTGGCCTTCGATAGCGCACAGTTTGACTCCCGCGCTCCGGAGGCTCACTTTGAAGGCACCTGCTCGATTAGCCTCTGGGTCTCAGGGACTGTTGTTTTTCATATCAGAGCTCTTTGTCTTTGTGGTCCTCGTGCAAATTAAAATGCAAGACACTAAGCAGCTAGTTTTTGACAAACATCCCCTTATTTTTCATTAATCTGAGGTCATGAAACACCGTATTAATGTGGCCATTGTTATTTCTGAGCAGGATTATTTTTTTTCTGTCAGATATCTCTATGTGCTTATGATGGCTTTCCTGTTGGGGAAAAAAGTTGGCTCTCAACCAGTGGTGCATGGGATTCCCTTCAGAATATTTACACTCTGTCATTCTCTGAAAGGCCCACAGATAATTGGATAAAGGCAAAGTCTGCGAAGGTCAGCCAAGAAACAAGCAGCAGCTGCCAGAGTGAAGACCACAGGACTACAATTACCTCAACAGTGTACAGCGCTGGAGCAAAGTGAATGACAGGTATGAAACCATTATCCTCTTTACCTTCTGTATTAAGAATAACCATCTGACACAAGGGCAGAAGATGGTCAATATTCAGGAAATGGTGATTTGTGAACTGCCGTTTGTCATCAGTCAGTTAATTTGGTCGTGGCAGCGTGCAATTTAAATGAACCCATCGGAACTGTCTGGAGCTGCAGAGACTAAAAAAGCTGTGAGCTCAGTAATTCAGTAATTCACAGAGCAAGGACGGCTCTGTGGTAATGCAACTAGATGTACCGCATAGTGGTACAAAATATGACCGCCGCTCAGTCCTGTACATCCGTTCCGCGAAAATAAATCACACTTCAATTTGTCTCCATATTTTACTCCATCCCCCACTCTTGAAACTTTTGTGTATGCTTGTTTGGCATGCCTGTGTGTGTGTGTGTGTGTGTGCGGCTGCACAGAAAAGTAGCCTACTGGTGCTGAAAAGGTGAATAGATTGTAGAATAGCCAAAGAAGATGTAGCATTGTTATAAAACCTTTAAAATCTCTAAACAATCACAAGTAGGGCAGTTAATCACAGTTCATCCATTGCAACTGGATTGATGAAAGGTCACTTACACCTGTAGGCTACATTGTATTTGGGAAAAGCAAAAGGTATCAGCATAATGTTATTTATTTATGTATTTATTTATTTTTTGTGTAAAACATTCCATGCCGTTCCATGCCGTTTTCAACAGCTATCAAAAACAAAGGTCATTTTTGGATGGATGGATTTTTTGTGAATGTTTCTTCTTCTACATAAGATTTTAGTCATCTTTAGTTCATGTAATACTTTATTGTCAATGCACAAATTAAGTAACAGTAGTCTGAAACGTTATTGTTAATGCACAAATTAAGTAACAGTAGCCTAGTCTGAAACGAAATGCTGTTTTACATCTAACCAGTGGTGCAAATAACTGACATGTCCAAATGGGCCTTGATGAAATCTCGTCAGCTAGACTGTTCATACATTTTAACGGGCCAAAGTTGAAGAAACTTTTGTCCGTTATTGTTCGTGCAAATATAGGCTGATTCATGTTCACTTGCATTGTGTAACTGAGGTCCATGGCTAGTCTGGCTTTCATCAGACCAAGCTCAATCTTTTAAGAAATCAAAAATAAATAGCGGGCAGACCTTGGATCAGGCTGGGTTCACCCAGCCTAGTCCATAGGCACCCGATATTGTTTAATTTTCCGATTGAGATATACACGCTCTGGCTATTCTAAATGCAAAAAATGCATCAGGGAGTTATGACAAAGCGGTAACTAACAAACTAGATCCTAATAGAAAGCTGTTAGCTTCCCTAAGCTACAGGTAGGATTATAAGGTAGGCCTATTTACAACATAAATTGTCAATAGGCTATGCTGGCGACACTAATAAAATCTCCTTTGGAAACCAATGGCTTCGCCTTACAGTATCAAAGCGGACTTAAACTGCCATATCGTGGGCGAAAAATTTTAATAACATTCAAGCAGCTCCATGAGTCAAGGAAAGCTGAATGGAAGTAACCACTTCTAGATGGGACCCACTACACAGTAGCTTAAGGTGTGTTGCTAAAGCAGCCATAATGAAATGAAGGTGTCATTGTTTGGATACTTCACACACACGTGCTTTTTTAATTTCACAAGACTACAACTACCAAGCTGTAATCAAAGCACATCGATTCCCCTCTCACACCATGCACGCACTTAAAACAAAATAAACAAGCGTCTCAGTCTCCCGCATGTATAGGCAAAACTGTATCAGACTGGTGTAGCGTTGGTAAATCTTCCATTGCACAGAATGATTTTTTAGCACGTGCAATAAATGACAGTCGAAAAGATACAAACAGTGCTGCTATCAATTTGCTTGGTATAACGCATTTATAGTTTTCTACAAATGCAATCAATCAAATGCCTCCATCACTCAACTAACGCTAACAGTAACATTACCTAGGTCCTTATTGATATTACAAGATTAGCGTTACCTGCAGTAAAACCAAGCATGTCCGATAAACATCCTCAGATTTATTTCAACTTCAAGAAGAAATGGAATTACACTTCATGTGAACATGGATCCTATCCTTATTAGATGTCCGCTGAAATAAATTACAGTCCTTGTAGGAAGCGTCCATTGTTTTTTCCAACCCACTTTTAACTTCCAACAAAATGGCGTCTCACTGCAGCGTCGCCATCTAGTGGACAAGCGACTACTTATAAGCCAATACTGAAAATGCAGCCATGATGATGAATATTTATTTTGGCTTTCTTTTTTAATCCTACTGAATTTGTAATTATGTATCGGCCGTTCTAATACCGATAGTATGTGGGTGCCTGTGTGTGTGCATGTGTATATGTGTGCACCGCCATTTACAGGCCAATGAGTGTACAGTCACTAAATGTACACATAACCTAATTTTTTTTAGACCCCCATGGATGAAATTCTACGAAACTTGGCATACCCCAGAGAATGCCAGGTCAATCATACACATAAAATTTGGTGCAGTTCTGAACATCTTAACTGAAGATAGGGGCAATTAAAGCAGAATAATATTGCATTTTCATTTTTTACGGGGGTGCAAATCACAAATGAGTGATTATGAGCCAGGTTGATGTGGGCCCTTGAGACCAACATACCATAAAAGATTCTTCATCCTCAGTGCCACGGTTCAGGTAGTTATTTAGGAAAAACTGTTTGTTTTTTTGCAGTTGGGGGCCAACCAGCCAGGGGCTGGTGGTGGTGGTACCGGGGGCGAAATTAAATTTTCCGTAAAAGTCTAGTGGGGCTACATACCCACCAAATTTCATGTACCCTGGTGGTTCGATTGTCCCGGGTATCAATGACCAAATATTCAGGGAGTAGATGACGGTAAAAATTCTTGAATTATGTGCATGTGTGCATGTACAAATTTATGTTTATGTGTGTGGGTGTGTGTGTGTGTGTGTATGTGTGTGCTTGTGTGTTTGCCTCGCGTATGTTTGTTTGTGCATGTGCATGCATGCGTACATATGTCTACTGTGTGAGTATGTGTCATCTCATTATGATTACTGTAAATGTATGTGTGTGCGTGTGTATCTGTTTATGCACATGTGTGCACATGGAATGGGTTAACATGACCCCTGGAGGCAAACATACGGAAAAATTGGTCATCCTAGGCCCTACAGTTCTCAAGATATTCACAGAGAACTGTGTCTGCCTACCCTCCTTTTCGGGGGTCCAGTCCAGCGGGGGCTACAGATCAAAGCGAAGAATAGCGGTTCCATGCTATCCATGTGGGGTACATGCCCACCAAGTTTTGTGTACCCGGTCTTTCAGTGTCCGGGAATCCTTGTTGGTGTCGTCGTCACTAAATGTACACATAAATTATTTTATTGTAAGGCCCCCCATGAACGAAAGTACACAAAACTTGGCATGCATTCGGAGGGTGTCATAATGATCCTACACTTTTAATTTAAATTGCAGTTTTGACCTTGTCAATAAGAGATATTGTGATGAAAACACCTAATTTTTTTGCTTTTTAATTTTTAACTAGGTGGCGCTATACATGAAATAAAGTGGTAATGGGATGGGTTGACATGCCCCCCTTAAGACCAACATACATAAAAAAAAGGTGGACCTCTAGGCCCTACGGTTATCGAGATATTCACAGAAAACTGTCTCCGGCCACCTACAGGCCAGTTGGTGTATATTAACATAAATTCATTTATTGTGGCCCCCCATGAGCGAATTCCACAAAACTTGGCGCATACAGAGGTGTCATAATGATCTACAATTCAATTTTCGTGCAGTTTTGACTATGTTAGGTCACAGATACCTTCAGGTACAACACCTCATTTTACTTTTTTTGTGTTTTAACTTCGGTGGCGCTATACAGAAATAGGTGGTTATGGAATGGGTTGGCATGGCCCCTTGAGATCAACATACAAAAAAAAAATTGGTCATCCTAGGCCCTACAGTTCTCAAGATATTCACAGAGAACTGTGTTTGCCCTACCCTCCTTTCGGGGTCCAGTCCAGCGGGGGCTACAGATCAAAACTAAGAATGACGGTTCCATGCTATCCATGTGGGGTTACATGCCCACCAAGTTTTGTGTACCCGGTCTTTCAGTGTCCCGAATCCTTTGTTGGTGTATCACCACTAAATGTACACATAAATTATTTTATTGTAAGGCCCCCCATGAACGAAAAGTACACAAACTTGGCATGCATTCGAGGGTGTCATAATGATCCTACACTTTTTAATTTCGTGCAGTTTTGACCTTTGTCAGCCAGAGATATTGTGATGAAAACACCTAATTTTTGCTTTTTATTTTTAACTAGGTGGCGCTATACATGAAATAAGTGGTAATGGGATGGGCTGACATGCCCCCTTAAGACCAACATACATAAAAAAAGGTGGACCTCCTAGGCCCTAATACGGTTATCGGAACAGATATTCACAGAAAACTGTCTCCCGCCACCTACAGGCCAGTTGGTGTATAGTAACATAAATTCATTTATTGTGTGGCCCCCATGAACGGAATTCCACAAAACTTGGCGTGCATACAGAGGGGGGTGTCATAATGATCCTACAATTCCAATTTCGTGCAGTTTTGACTATGTTAGGTCACAGATACCTTCAATTACAACACCTCATTTTTACTTTTTGTGTTTAACTAGGTGGCCAGCTATACATGAAATGAGTGGTTATGGAATGGGTTGACATGGCCCCTTGAGATCAACATACAAAAAATGGTCCTCCTAAACCCTACAGTTTTCGAGATATTCACAGAAAACTGTGTTTGCCCCACCCTCCTTCGGGGGTCCAGTCCAGCTGGGGCTACAGATCAAAACGAAAAACGATGGTTCCATGCTATCCATGGGGTTACATGCCCACCAAGTTTTCGTGGTACCGGGTCTTTCAGTGTCCCGGGAATCATTGACGGAAATTTGGGCATGCGAAAAAAAAAAAAAAAAAACAAAATCTGACTAAACCTATATGACCGCCGCTATGCGCCGGGCGGTCATAATAATGATCTACACAAGGGCAATTCCAGCATTATGGACATCTTATTGTATTTTATTGGAAACAAATGATACATTTAGGGAGTGGACGTCTACCCTAGGATAATGTAGAAATATGCCCATGCATAGCATGGTGGGGCTTTGTTTTTCAGACACACATTACACAATACACATTGCACATTGAAATACACTACTGAATATGTTGCAGTGCACAGAATAATGCAACATTACAATATATTACAATCTTTGGACATAAAGCAGGGATGTTTTGTTCTAAATATATGTGAATATATGTTTGTGTGTTTGAGAATTTTGTATATTCAACATTATACAACAAAGGTGAGTGGTACTTGTCAGTTTTGAGAAGGTTTGGGGGGTAAGCCAGTGTTATTTGCATTGGCTTTTGCCATGATTGAACTGTGTTGAATCATCAGTCTGCATCAATACATGTTCTAAAGCTATTAGATTGTCTTCAAATTCATTTCCATGGACAGTATATTATCACATGAAGTGTGAACTCCTTTGTCATCCCCCGAACAACCCAGGCTCTTCACAATGTAGTGTTATGCTTCAGGATGAAAATCTGAATAATTATAACAGTTTTTACTGCATGATGTTGCTACATGTATCGCTGAAATACATCACATATTTACCAACCAGTACCTCGTCAACTATGCCATTCTGGGTGCTTAATAGGAGGTTTGTTTTCTGTTAACTTTACCTAAGATTACCTGACTTGAGAGGATCCAAAAACAGTTCTGTGCTGTGGTTCAGGTGATGGGAAAATACCGGTAATAAACTGATGTCCTTATTGAAGAAAGCAAGAACTAATGTAGAGGTTAATATCCCAGCAACAGAAGAAATGGGTTATTGGAAAGACTTGTTGTGAAGGGATGAGGTAACTATTTTGGACAGCAGTGTCTTTGTTGAGGCCAGGATCTAACACTTTACAAAAAGGTGTGCCACCACGTGCTGGGGATGGTGGGTGTCCTGTGGACAGCCATGCATCCTGTCCCTGCACTATTTTGAGTTCGACAACATGCATTATGCCATTTTTTTGTAAGGCCAGAGTGTTCGACTGAATGGTCTGTATTCAATGCACTCAAGATGTATTGCCATGCACTTTACCCCATTCACCCCCTTCATAGAGACAAACTTGAAATATGAAATATTAGTTAACACTAATTACAAACAGCAGAGTATAATATTCTGATGAATGAAAGTAGAAAGGATGTCAATGCCATTGATGTGAGTAATTAAGCAATTCAAGGTGAGTAATCACCATGATTATTGGTTATTGATTTTTGAATTTTAATTACCAGGGACATTACTGGATGTGTAAACATTACTCGATGTACACACATTTCCAGGACATGCTTTGTGGTCACCTACGAGTGAAATTATCAAGTTGAACATTATCGATGTTGGGTTATAGCTGAGCTGGAGCCTGGTTGTTGAAGCGATTAAACGCAATGACTCAATGACTGATTCAATGAGGTTTCATGAAAGTGAAAAATGTCTTACTTGACCTCATTTTTACCAAACTCCCATTTTCTTGCTTTGACACTCCCACACACTGCATGCCTTCCTGGCATTTAGCACCTTCTCCATGGCATGAAAATTCCCCATCCTTTACCCTACTCATGAAAATAATGGATTAGTCCTAGTGTGCATTCGACCCACCTACAGTAGTAACCATCTCTGAAACACCAATTAAAAAATGAGGTCCTGTGGCTCACAGCATTGCTTTGTGGGACAACCATTTTACCTTTTACCACCTTGTGGGACAACCCTCCCCCATACATCCCTCTAAAAAACACCACAGCTACGCTAATCACCTGCACCACTACATATTAATGTTAATTACCGAAATGGCCCTGACACAAGCAAGGCTTATTTTTAATGAATCTTTGCGCACTTACTGTACTTCCAAAACTCTCAAAGAAGAAAAAAAACTGGGAGAAGGCTAATCAACTCCTGGAGGGCACGGCTGCCCTTGCGGCTCTTGTAGTGTCAGGTTGTTCTTCTTTTCTTCTTTTTTTCAGTTTGTCCTCCCTTTGTCTCCTTCCTAGATAGACTTCTTTAAGAGTAAAACAAAGCCAAGGGGCCACTCTCAGTGCCAGTTATTGTCCTGTTGGCACAATCAGCCACTCATCTCTCTGGCTGAGAGTCTGTAGCCTCAGGATGAAGTAGATGTGAGAGGGGGAAAAAGCTTAATTGATGAGTAATAGTGGTGTAGATTTTATAACTCTCCCCCACCCCTCATACACACATTAAGTTGTTAAGAGCCTTTCACCTGCAGAAGGACATCTTAGATTCTGGGGTGGAGAGACAAAAAAGGCAGAAAGGAAATGAAGTCTGATTGGTCTGAAGCTGTCCTTGAGAGACAATGGTAGAGAAAGGTTGAGGGAGTGAGAGAGAAAATGTGTGTTTGACAACCTTTTGATACACCTTTTATTACTGTGATTTTGGATATGAATAGTGTGTACATTCTACTTTGAATATTTTGTTCATATCCTTGGTTATGAATTAATTGGATACTTGGAGATTATTTTCAAAAGAAAATGCTTTGAAAATTGAAGTGGGATTTTTGAAATGCTAATCAAAATCTCAATTGCCAGAAGCATACATTCAACTTAAATGTCTAATTTTAAGAAATAAGTCATCTGAAATATTTTCAAAATGTAAACATGACTTTAATTGCAGTGTTGCAGGGATCTTTGACACAAACCATTTTGAGTAGCAAATCTTAAGACACAATTAAGGTGTGACTTAGTAATAAGAATAAGTTGTTTCTTTTTTGAATTATAAAAGTAGGAACACACTATTTAAAATTGTGCAATTGGGGCTGTCAAAAAGTATTCTGCTGAGAAAAGCTAATTGAAATGTCAGAAGTGGGTCCAGTATAACATTATATTGTGATTGATGTATCATACTAACAATACAGCATTGGAATACAAGTATAGACTCAATCAAGACATACTGTACCTCTGGTACAACATACACCAGCATTAGAAAAAGGCAAGTGGAGCAATATTTTAAAAGTACTGTCCTGTGTCATCTGTAGGACATACAGTAAAAAAAAACTTGCTTCCACGTACATACATGGCCATGACAAAGCTTATTTCATAACATATGCATAATATTGTGTAATATTGTGGGCAGCCGTGGTCCACTGGTTAGCACTCTGGACTTGTAACCGGAGGGTTGCCGGTTCGAGCCCCGACCAGTGGGCAGCGGCTGAAGTGACCTTGAGCAAGGCACCTAACCCCTCACTGCTCCCCGAGCGCCGCCGTTGTAGCAGGCGTAGTTTGTGTAGTTTGTGTAGTTTGTGTTTCACTAATTCACCAATTGGGTTAAATGCAGAGACCAAATTTCCCTCACGGGATCAAAAAAGTATATATATATACTTATATGACATAGGCTACAGCAACTAATACATAAAAAACAATTATTATGTTACTTAATAAAAGTTAGGCTACGTTGTGGGCACTTGGAATGATTGGATTTCTGACATTTTTGCAAATTCTAGATGAAGCAATGACAAGGGTTGAATATCTTTTTTTTGCCAGTCCATTCATTCCTTTTTTCTTTCTTTCCTTCCTTCCTCCTTTGTAAGCGTATGTTCTACAGTAGCTCCTCCATTTTAAGGAAACAAGGAAAGAATGTAATGAGGATGGAGGAATCAAGGACAGATGTGCATGATAAATGAGATGCACAAAAATACACATCACATATAGTCTGCGGATATGGAATTGGACATAGATTGATAATATGGTCGTATCTATTTGATTTGTGTTCATTAGAATTCAATAGTTAAAGTTGTCGTGTTACTGTTTGCTGTACCAGACTATTTCATAGCTATTTTGTATTGCACAAGCATTGTACCTGAAGCCTTCTGATTGTCATGATTTCCAATACAGCTTTCATTTTGTTCTGGACAATCTTGAACAGAGATGAGCCACCTAGCTCCTTCTAATGGGCTCTTGTCTCAGCTAATGCCTTGTCCACTAACACCCAGAGCTTTATAACTTAGAAAATTGAAGTGCCTGCAAAACACTGTATCTGAACAGGTAACATGAATGCCTCAGTGTATACCATCAGTGTTGCCCAGCGGAATGATCTGAACTATCTATTTCTGCCCAGTTGGTTTAAAAACAAACTTTTCATGAGACACTGACAAGAGAAGCATATAAACCTTTCTAAAAAGTCCACTTTCATTGCTGTTGTCAAGAAAAACAGGGCTGTCATCTCGTCTGTCATTAGTGAGCTTGTTTTAATGTGACAATAACTACCTCTGACAAATCATCTCTCCTTTGTTTGCAACGCTCTATCAACAAGAATCAATGTATAGATGTGCAAATGTGGACCCTTGAAATCCAGGCAGCCGTCATTGCCATGCATGGCAGTACTGGTCATCAGTCCTCGATGCACCACATCATCCCATGTGGAGAGTTTTAGAGGGAAGCAGGCAGTAAAAGCCAGACGCTTTGGCAGCGTTAAGCTCCTGAAGCTGTGTGTGTAAGGTGACCTGTCATTGTGCATTAACATCATTTTATGAACAAAGTGCAGTGGGTATCATCAGCTTTCCCCTACGGGGCCCCTTGCTGATGTGGCCGGTAATGTGTTTAGCACCACAGGCCCATGTATCTCCATTCTCAATTATAAATGGGTGAAATTTGAAATTAACTGAGGCTGCATCATAAAAGGCTTGACAACAGTGCTAATACCATTACATTAAGGTGATTAAAAGAGGTTAGGAAAGGTGATGTACTGGAGTGATCGCTGAGTGCATTTTGTATTAAATTAATTGAATTACGCCATAACGCCAGCATTAAAGAATATGCCCTATTAGTATTTGGTGCTTGCATGTGTAAGAATTAATTATTGAGTAATTGTTCGTATATTTCAGTGGCTGCGCGGCACTGACGGATGATTTATTTTCTTCGGAGCAGTGTGGAGATAGAGCTTAATTACAGTGGATAGTCTTATCTCCCACAGCCTTAATCCGCTCCTTGGAGGTTTCCCCACTCCGCCCCTGCCATCTCAGTCGATACCATCAGGCCACTGGCCGAGGGAGAGAAACCAATCCTTGCTTTCTTTGTATCACGTTAAGGGTCATTCACGCTGTCCACAGTGCCGGCCACATGCTGACTCGCACTCCATGGAGGAAGCCTTGGAAGACTGTTTCAAGTCTTTGAGGTCTCGGTGATTGCCTCAGGCCTCCTGCTGTGTGTCTATATTTGTGTACATGTTTGTGTGTGTGTGTGTGTGTGTGTGTGTGTGTGTGTGTGTTTCCTTTTGTGTCATTTTTTCAACACTTAGATCGCAGTTGTTTTTAGCAAATCAGCCTCAATGGACATGATTATGGAAAAGACAGGAAAAACAGTCAAAATAGAAAGTTCGCTGAGAGTTTTCTCTGCTTGTTTGTGAACTAACAAACAAATTACCAGATACTTTTTAGCATCAGACAGTTGTAATGATTCCATGGCTGCACTTTCCTTGTAATTAGGCTCATTGCTGGAGTGATATTATTCAGGGGGCAATTATTTTTTCCTTTATGTCAGTTCCTTGCAACACGCATCTGCCCCAGGGATCACTGAGCGTGTTTAAGAATAGATCGCTTTGTCTGTAGAGGTCCTTTGTGAGGCTCCATCACAGCGTTCTGACCTGTATTGTCAGTATTGGGTCAGTGCATTTCTGACCTTTCCATCCCCAGTGCTTCCTCTTCCCCAGTACATTTCGGTGGGAGTCTTCTGTTGCCTGGTAGCGAGTTGTGGAGGCTGCATCCTGGGGCTTCTCTTCCCACAGTGCATGTTCCTCTTCCACATCCTCCACATCCGTAAGAGGTTAGGCAGCTGGGTGGATGACTGAGATGAAATATGTAATAATGTTAAAATCACCCATTATTTGCTTCTAATTCCATCAATCCCTCTAACAGCATATATGACAAAAATGAAGCGAAAGAAATGGGTCTGTGCCTGCAGCGCTTCAAGTGCTGTGCTCAAGTCGTTGCCAAGATTGACAGTGTTGTAAAAAGCAATGCTGTTATTCATTTTTCAAAATCTCATTTAACTTTCATTTTTTCCTCCAACATGGAACTGTCAAGGCCCACATGTAATTCAATGATCATTCGCTAGCTCAATAATTCATTCATTTTTACTTTTACTAGAACTCATGCCATTTGGCCATCACCTCACCGTGCGCATGACCATCATTAAACTGCAGTACTTGGCTATGATTTCAACCATAATTTTTTTCTGTGACTAGAAAAAAGATTAATCATTTGTGTTTGTTTGTTTTACAACACAAAAACTCTTACACACACACACACACACACACATCACTTACAGACACCACTTGAGCAGAGCCATTTGATCTGAGAAGTGATGTGTAAGCAGACGCTCAAGAGTATGGCCCCTTTTGCTCACCAGAGCTCCTGAAATGGCCTGTCAGAATGGAGGAAATTGAAACCAGTCAATATTGTACATCTCACACCGCAAACACGTTGTGAAAGCTTCAATTGCAGACAGCAGGTAGTGGCTAAACTACTCGCGAGTGACTCCACGCTCTTCTCTCTCTCTCTCTCACACACACACCTACCACACCTATAGACAAAAACAATTTCAGAAGTGAGTTGGATTTTTGTTCGAAACATTTCAGCATCCTCATGAGATGTTTTGTTTTTAAATAAAAAAGAAATGTCCAGGGAAACAGTCATACACACACAGGTATGAATTTCACCATTTTGTCAATATGCGAAATGGCGAGTGAGGTTTCCACATCTTTATGACGGTTAATGACTTGCCAGCACCAATCACTCAGTGAGTGTGGGGTTCATTCTCGGGAGCTGGTGGCAGAGGCTGTCCAGACAGATTTAACTTTCACTAAATTTGGCAGCGCCTCTCCTTGTTGTTACTGTGCTCGGCCAAAAGACGGGTCCCTTAAATGGCATTTCTTGACAGGGGCACCATCATGACAAAGCAGATGCAAGTAAACCTGAATGTGCGGGTGCATTCTTTTTGTTGATTTCTCACAGCCATAAAAGACAATAGTATATAAATAGTTATGCCACTGGGTCATGTACTTAGAATCGTTAGAATCTTGGTCAAAGAGCTTGTGAGTCAGGTGTACTGCTTACAATATAGGGTGGCAAAGCATAATTCTAATACTCACAGATAGAAGAAATGGAAAATATTGTATTGTGTAGGTGTGCTCTTTGTGTAGATGTGTTACAGTCATAAAAAACTGCGGTATGGGAATCATTATGGCTGGACTTGCACTTAAGATGGTAGTGAGTCAGGTGCACTGCCTACAGTTCAAGGTGGAGGTGATTTGAATAAATACAGCAAGAAGGTATTGGTGTTATACAGTATATTGAAGTAATATGTGTGAGTTGAGGATTAAGATGTGTGATATATGCATACAATGACATAAACAGCAAATAATTCCATATAATCAAAACCCATATATACAAAACCCATATATAATTAGCTTTAAATGAAGAGGCACCCATCATTTTAAACATGCTTTCTTGCCTTAAGCCACTCATTTTATTAGTTTGATAGTAAAATCGAGGACTTGGATCAGGGACATTCATATTTGAATAATGCATGTAATCCATCATACTCTTTTTAGTTTGGAGATATATTATAACCTGACTTATAGGTAGAGATCACACCGGAAATAACAAAGTGGCAGCAGCAAAGCAATGCTCAGACCATAATGATTAAAGTAATTAAAACAAAGGTCTATTTCATTCCTAAGTGATGTTAAGAACTCATTTCTGTACAGCAGAGAGAAATATCTTGCCTTTATAAAGAATTCTACTGCTTTGATTGGTCAGAATGCTTGAAATGTTCCTAGGATACGTCAAACTGACATTGATGAGCTTCACGTTATGCTCTGAAAGATGAACTAAGTTCAGTGTTTTCCACAGAACTAAGTTCTATTTGTGGGGGTAGGTTTGCAGAATTAACTTCAACAGTTTTTAACAAATTAGCGTAGCATGGTTATGATGAACCAGATTTAAGCACAATTTAGTACAACCTGGAAAATCATTGTGTGGTGGTCAATGTTGATATTGTGGTGGGCCGCCACAAATAAGTCAATGTATGGGAAACACTGAAGTTCAGCGCTCAGCTTCTATGTTGCTAGCATAACACGGGTGGTGCAAACCATTCAGCTGCCACCCCACAGCAAACTATAGAAAATGTGCAGCTCATCGGTATGATCTCAGCCTTATGAACTTACCTTTTTATCAGATTATACGACAACAATAACCAGAAAGTAACAAAATGTGGGTAAACACCATGAAATGCACTTGGATACATCTTGATTACCTTAGTAACTAGATGTACCGCAGAGCGGTACCAAATATGACCGCCGCCCAGTCCAGGACATTTTTTCCACAAAAATAAATCACGCTGAAAGGCCTATATGATTCTAACTGTCTCACTAAATTGCATTATCCACACTCAATTATCACTGGTATCTGCTAGACAACAAGTACCAAAACATGATTAGTTCATAGATTTCACATGTAAAATTAATTTTATCCAACCCCACCTCCATCTTGCCTGTTCATAATTCTGAGAAATTCTTCTATGTGTGTGTGTGTGTGTGTGTGTGTGTGTGTGTGTGTGTGTGTGTGTGTTGCTTGTGTGTGTGCCTGCGTATGTGCCTGTGCATGCATGCGTACATATGTCTACTGTGTGAGTATGTGTCATACGTATGATTACTGTGAATGTATGTGTGTGCGTGTGTATCTGTTTGTGCACATGTGTGCACATGAAATGGGTTAACATGACCCCTGGAGGCAAACATACGGAAAAAATTGGTCATCCTAGGCCCTACATTTCTCAAGATATCCACAGAGAACTGTGTCTGCCCTACCCTCCTTTCAGGGGGTCCAGTCCAGCGGGGGGGCTACAGATCAAAACGAAAAACGACGGTTCCATGCTATCCATGTGGGTTTACATGCCCACCAAGTTTTGTGGTCTTTCAGTGTCAATTTTATTGGTGTACATCTCTAAATGTACACATAAATTATTTTATTGCCCCCCCATGAACGAAAAGTACACAAAACGTTGCATGCATTCGGAGGGTGTCATAATGATCCTACACTTTTAATTTCGTGCAGTTTTGACCATGTCAGCCAGGGATATTGTGAAGAAAACACCTAATTTTTTGCTTTTTCATTTTTAACTAGGTGGCACTATACATGAAATAAGTGGTAATGGGATGGTACGCTACCCTACGGTTCTCGAGATATTCACAGAAAACTGTCTCCGGCCACCTACAGGCCAGTTGGTGTATAGTAACATAAATTAATTTATTGTGTGGACCCCCATGAACGGAATTCCACGAAACTTGGCGTGCATACAGAGGGTGTCATAATGATCCTACACTTCCAATTTCGTGCAGTTTTGACTATGTTAGGTCACAGATACCTGCGATTACAACACCTCATTTTTACTTTTTTGTGTTTAACTAGGTGGCGCTATACATGAAATGAGTAGTTATGGAATGGGTTGACATGGCCCCTTGAGATCAACATACAAAAAAAAATGGTCCTCCTAAACCCTACGGTTCTCGAGATATTCACAGAAAACTATGTCTGCCCTACCCACCTTTCGGGGGGTCCAGTCCAGCGGGGGGGCTACAGATCAAAACGAAAAATGATGGTTCCATGCTATCCATGTAGGGTTACATGCCCACCAAGTTTTGTGTACCCCGGTCTTTCAGTGTCCCGGGAATCGTTGATGGAAATTTGGGCATGCGAAAAAGAAAAGAAAAAAAATAAAATCTGACTAAATCTATATGACCACCTTCGCTGCGCGGCGGTCATAATTATATAGTCCAACTGCCTCGATGAACCTTTTTATTTATAGCACACCTCTGACTTGAGACAGCTAACATATTTACTCTAAAATAACAGCACATGTCATGTTATTTTACAGTAATCATCTCTTGTTCTTACTGTGGTTGTGTTGCCTAATTACACAACTGTGACATGCACAGCTTTCTCTGCTCTGTGTGGTTGAGTCACATCGGGTTGTTATAACAGTCTAAGAAACCATGGATGTCCTTGTATCAACTGCTTCAGATGCTTCTGTTCTGGCATTGTGCTGTCCTCAGTATGGTTTCACATGTTGGTGTAGCTTATATTTGCTTTCACTACCTCTAAAAAAAAGCATTTTTCTCATTTTTGTCTTTGACACTAATGCTATCAATTAGTTTTCATTGCTTCGTTTTGGAGTCATGTACCCAGTACATAGGGTACAGGTACAAGAAAACAGTTTTTCAGTACGTAGAACATCACTGGTCTTCGTTAGCTTGACAAAACAGACATGGTAAACACATAAGACACTTGGACCATCAAACTAGTATTGCTCATTCCCAGGAGAAAATAGGCTTAAAAAGAGACTGACACCAACAATCCCATCACAAACCCATAGCATCAGTCATGCAAGCACTGTTCCACTGAACTAATATAGAGACAGACAGACAATCGAGGCCTAATGTTACCGCTCAAATGTTTATTTATCACTTTTTTTGTCCTGTTTCTTGAAAGGGCTGGGTAACAGTACCTGCTGCCTGAAGGTAGCAACTCAAAGGCAGTAAAAGTGGATGTCTTGTGCCAAATAAAATGTGCTCTGCTCTGTTAAGAGGTCTAGATCTGTAGAGGTCTTCTAAACTGATCAGATTGATGCCTAATAGTTTGCTGGCAGTGATTGCTATTGTCCTGAGAGTGTGTTTTTGTGCTTCATTGAGCTGACAAAGCAGCATATGATGCAAAAAGTTAAAGCACTCTCAATGAACATTCATTGTTCATTGAACATGTAAGCTAGACCTTGTCCTCAATGACCAAATTTAGCCAAATCTTTTTTGAGCTGCAGTTATACATTAGGCAGCAGTTAAAAGAAATTGTGCACAGTTGCACTGTTTTAAGAAAATACATCTTTGTGAATCGATTTCTATGACAGATTAACATAAGTACAGTATTTAAACCTTGTATTGGCTATCACCAGGTAAGCCACACCATGCTAATCTGTCGATCTTTGTACTGGACGCCAGCCTGGGCACTCTTAAACAAATTGTAGAAAGAGACAGTGTTAACAAACAGTTTTAAGACAGCATCACAAGTCACACATTCACCTTAGCAACTCACCTTAAAAAAAAACATGGAAAAAAGTTTTTTTTAAATCCAGGAACAGGCTGATTCAGCTGTGTTGTTTTCAGTAAGCATTATGCTAAAGCATTTTTGCCAGCTGCCATTAAATTCTTCGATGACTCAGTCATTCACTCACGGATGCATGCTCTCCTAAAATGGGTTTTCAGTGCATACTTTTAATGCACACACAAAAAGCTTTCAGATAATCACTTTTTTTTTCATTCACATAATGTGTTTTGACAGACTTATAAGCCTACTGTCCACCTGTTGTAGGACGGGTAAATGCATATTATGTTGAAATACCCATATGCATTGCAATTTTGTTGTGTGCCATGCTATTCTTTGTTTGTGCTCTGATGAACTGGCAGTTGAAGGTGCAAGCAGTTCAGCCTTGTGTTAACTTTGAGCCATGTCTCTTTGATTTTGTGAAGCCTTTATCCCTTGTTCTATTTAATTATCTTTACTTCAGTGAGTTATACAAAATATATGTAGATTACATTACATTACATTTAGCAGACACTTCTTGACCAAAGTGACTTACATACAGTATGTCAGCTATATTACAAGGGATCACATTGTCCCCGGAGCAACTTGGGGTTAAGTGCCTTGCTCAAGGGCACAAGGGTGGAAGCCGGGAATTGAACCGACAACTTTCAGGCTACTGCACGCTAGCCCAGCTCCATAACCACTACACTACCACCGCCCCATAGATGTTCAATCCTATTTGCATGCAGTGCCTGTTAGATTTCCTTTTAATATTCACTTGACCAAAATAGGTTTACATTTATAAATAACAAAATATATTTATGTTGAACTGCTTGTAAGGTCTCATGAACTCCCATCAATATTTTACTACCTCAAAATGGTACTTCCCTTCCTTTGAAAAATACTCACTTCATTGATCTCTGTTCATTCATCCGAGTTAAAAGCCTATGGACTGTGACTGTGTCTTGTCAGATAGACAGGATACCATTGTGATGCCATAAGTTTAAAAGAATCTGACATGCAATGTGACACACAGCACCATCAAAAGAATCCCAGACTGCAATCCCTGGGCAAACACCCTCTCATACCTCACTCATGAAGTAGGTTTTTGGTGTTCCAAATCTACTTTTCAATTGTTATTTCAAGCTCATCATTGAGGCTGTTAAAGACTGACATAGCAGTGCCCCAGATTTGACACACGATAATACATTTACACCTGTATTTGAAATTGAGGTCATGGAGACACCAGTACAGTGCTGACAAAATTTAGACCTGCTTTGGGCTCTGTCTGCTGCGTGTTCCTTGCTGGCAGTTTCATTGTTCCTGCTGTGAACGGCATATAACTACTGTATTTGGAGTCACATGCAACACTGTGACACAAATTTTGATACTGACCCCATCCTTATAGGCTGTTGTTGTCCTATTAAATAAACACATAGATAAATGTGCAATGCATTGTCCTTTCTATTCTAGTACCATTAAATTCTGTCTTTATGTAAAGTAATTGAGTATTTTGAGGTTTTTTTCAGGATTGATACTATTTATCTGTCTGTCTTTCTATCTGTGTCTGTCTATCTACAGTAATGCAGATATGGTCTAATTTTACCCATACTACACGTAGCAGGTTGTAGCAAAGTGTTAGGTCAGGGCGTAGCATCCTATGGGAGAATCTACAAGCCTTGCCTATGGTGTACTGATGCTTAAGATAGGAACATCTGTTACATTACTAAATATGAATGCCATCATGGTTTATTATTGTTGGGGGCAGCGAGACCTTGGTGTGGGCGAGACGTGGTCAGCGTGTCGAGACGGTGTCGGAAGCATGTGGACTGCAGCAGCATTAGCGACGTCTGGCTGGTGGCCACAGACGGTCGGCCGGCTCCTGCTTAAGATGCAGCTGAGCCTCCGCGGGTTAGAAGGGCCAGCTCCATCAATCTGGTCCCTTCCGGCCCCCACGTTCCCCATGCGCGCTTAATCACTGCCTCTAATTGCTGCTAATTACTCATTGCTGCCTGGGAGACCCCACCCCACCCCACCCCACTCTCCTTCCACCATCGTCTCCCGCAACCGACTACTCCCCTCTTTGCTTAAGCCGAACTGAAAGTCCTTCTGCACATCCCTGCACTCACATCACCTGTGTTATTCATTCACTCTTTGGGGCCTCACCTGTCTACTCTCTTTCACCCTCTACCCTCTCCATAACCCATCCAACCTCCACAACCATCAGACTTTTCCCTGGGAGATTAGCCTTTCAACTCAGGTACCAAGGTAGGGCAGCCCTTGCTCCGTGTAGTTTTTTAGGGCAGTAGAATTTCAATAGGCCATTAATGGCAGAGGCTATTTTGGTGCGCCTGCTGCTATAGGAGGCTTGTTTGCATGCATAGGGCCTCGCAGAGGCTTAATGAGCCAACCCCTCTTTTACTACCTCTGTCATTAATTGTGGCCGTGGCCGTGACTCTGCGGGCTATGTCGCGTTTGGGTGATTTTTCTCCATGTAATTTTGCTTTAATAGATTCAATTTGCTTTCATTTGCTCTATATTGATTTATTTGTCCTGTTTTGTCTCATCAAGCATTGAAACTTATAATTTCTCTTTAAAAAAGTTTGAAAAGGGGGTTAAAGAATGGAGAAAAAACTGCTAAATCACAACAAGATATTGAATGAGATTTGAAAAAACAGACAAATAATGTCGATGCGGTCTGCCAGTGAACCTTGACTAGAACTGTGAAGACAAGACTCTTTTCATAAATCATACCTTGCTTTTATAGGAATTCAGTTGCATTAAACTGTAACCTTTTATTCCAATGGCACACAAAGACAAGAGGACTTTTTGTCCATTGCACAGGGCAATCTATTATAAAGCCACAGTCTGATATTTTGAGTTAATATCTAATATAGTAAAACACAGTATAATGTCACAGTCTGATGTTTCGACCCATAACCATGTAAAGCAGTAAGACACAGTCTGTAAACATTGCCCCATGATCCAAGACCCCTAAACAATAAAAACTGCTGTTGCCGAGCCCATATTTCAGATGTACACCTTGTCGACAAAACGATGCAGATTAGTGAGGTCCTGTGAAAGGTCCTGCGTGGACAAAGAGAGGATGGATTTCTGAAGATTGATTGCCTTTTTGGGCCAGATGGCTTGTGTGATCGACTTTAAACGGAGGAAAACCTTGCCTTCCACTGCACTAATGGAGTGATTGGCCCAAGGGCAGTATCTTTCTGACTGATGATTACGTTGTTCAGTAACTGTCCGCAGGGATGGGAGAAGGACAATCAAGGGGTAGGAGCCTTGAAGAGGAAGAATGGGTCTTGTTTTCTAATGGTCATACAGTGGTGGTGCATTTATCCTTCTGTTGTTGTTTTTTTGTTGTGGTTTGTTTGTTTGTGTGTTTGTCTTTAATTTTCACCTCTGTGGTTCATTATTGACCCTGCTCAAACTTTTAACACAGAAAACTATTTGACTTCCCACTGCACCTCTGACAAATGCCACAGCCTTTTATAAATCCTGTTATGGTCTGTGGAATCCATTGGCACTGCTATTTTGAAACAGCCAAGGACAACAGAGCCCGTTTGAAATATCAAAATCTTTCCTCTTTTGAAACTCTACATTTAAAAACAGCCCAGTGAAAAGCAGCCATAAGCTGTGTCCTGAAGCATTTCTTTGTGAGCATCTAGAAAGATATTTGCTAGAAATATTTTTGACCATTCATTCTGGGTGCTCTTACCTTCACCATTCAGGTTGCTGTCTAATATTGTCCTCTCTGGCACTATACTGTAGGTCAGCATGTTAGTCATCTGCCTTTGTTTTTTAAATTTGCTCTAAAAAGTAGGATAGGATAGTGCTACAACTCTTGAGTACCATGCGTTTTCCCACCAGCGGAGCTAGTTGGCTAGTTCAAACTTTTTCCAACTTAAAAAAAGCGGTAACACTTTCTATGAAGGTTGTATTTATAACGCCCTATGAATGCATTCATAATGTTTTATAAGGTGTCTATAAAGCATTGTAATGCTCATTATTACCATCTATATGTATTCACAAGTCATCATAACCAACTTCATGATGCATTATGACAGCTAATTATGAATGATTATAATTTTAATCTGAATAATGCATCATAAATATGTCAAGATCTGCCTACTACTTGTCAGTTTTATGATGCATCATAACTACTTTGCTTTGCTAAATGTGTATAGTGATGCATAAAGAGTTTTGACTTCTACTGTAGTCCTAGATATCTATAGCTATAAGTATATGTAATAAAGTTATAATAATTTATACATCTCCCTATAGCACACAATTATAAACAGCTAAGCAATATCATAAGTGTTATTTGTCAGCTCTAAGTAAAGTGACAAGAATATGACCCTATTATATAAGTTCACTGAGTAATTAAAGGGTGCAATGAACTAAGTTCCGAGTCTAGCATCTTCACCCCATATGCACAATATTATAAATTACTATGTTAATGTCATACTGTAGGTGTTATTTGTCAGCTTTAGGTAAAGTAGAGCAAATAAGGCGTTGTTATAAATAGATGTAAGGTTATTATAAACAAATATGAGGCACAATGAAATGAGAGCCTGGACAGTAAAGACAAAAGGAATGCATTTAGTTCACTTTATTTTCATTTAAACCAACACATAATCAGACTGATTATCAATGCTCTGAGCACATTACACAAACACAAGGAGACAGGCCAAAAAAGTGGCATGGCATGGTCCTATTATTTTGTGGTGGTGGTTATTATTGGAATAAAACTCACAATGCCACTGAAGTCTATCTTGGGTCATTATGAAAGATCGTTCAAATCAAAATAGACCTTTGGTTTAAATGAAAATAAAGTGAACTAAATGCATTCCTTTTGTCTTTACTGTCCAGACTCTCATTTCATTGTAGGATAATAGGGTCATATTCTTGTCACTTTACTTAGAGCTGACAAATAACACTTATGATATTGCATAGCTGTTTATAATTGTGTGCTATAGGGAGATGTATAAATTATTATAACTTTATTACATATACGTATAGCTATAGATATATAGGACTACAGTAGAAGTCAAAACTTTATGTAAGGGATAATGTATAGAACGCCGGTCATTGTCGGGAGATAGGTCCGACAGGGTGAACCGGACCCGGCCAGCGCAGTGGAGGGTCTTGTTCCGCCCTGAAGGGACCTATCTCCGACAATGACCGGGGATCTATACATTATCCCGCTTTATTACAACGGCTACTTACCAAAACGACACAATAAACTCCCCACGATATGACTCTTTAGCCTACATAGCCTAGGCTATAGCCTATTTGTTACCATTTCATCATGGCTTTTGCTGAGAAACAAATAGTTTGCAACAAAACACGCTGAACTTGAATCAAACATTCTTTAGAACACAGCTGATCAACCGTCTGCTTTCACTTAGTAGTGATATGAAAGAATTGACTTAGAAGCACAAAGCCCATTTTCCTTGACAGCGGTCTGTTATACTTAGCAACGGTCTGTTATTCAGAATTAGCAGACCGCCGAACGTTGGGAAGGCCCATTCAAGTGAATGGAGCATTATGCAGCACTATGAAGAGCCATGTAATAAGCATCGCTATACGCATTTAGGAAAGCAAAGTAGTTATGATGCATCATAAAACTGACAAGTGAGTAGGCAAATCTTGATAAATTTATGATGCATTATTCAGATTAAAATTATAATCATTCATAATTAGCTGTCATAAAGCATCATGAAGTTGGTTATGACAACTTGTGAATACATATAGATGGTAATAATGAGCATTGTGTCACGCTGTTCGCCAACAGCAACATCCATCTTCTTTGTTTTCAAGTAGCAGGGAATTCACACCGAACCGTTGCAACTCTGCCATCAATCATTGTTAAGCCCGCCTACCGACTCTATACATGATGTGATTGGCCTTATCGAAGTTTAATTTTTCCTGCTCGCAAGCCAACGGAGAGTTGCTAGACTACCCTGGCAGCAAATTACATTTGCTGCCGCTAGGGTGCGTCTATATTTCTAGGCTAGAATTCTACTGTTAAAATGTGACAAATTCTCGCCTGAGTGAACTCAGGCAAATGTACGAGTTTGGCAATTCTTCATTTCACTTTTGATCTCAAAAAATCACAGGACACCCAGGAACCAATCACAACCGCTTATCTGGCATGGGATGGGCTTTATACAATGACAGACAAGGGAGTAGAGTTAGGAGCGCTATTGAGTACAACTAATGTCTGTGCTGATGCTGATGGCATCAGTATTAAATGAAACAGACTTATGGATTTGGAGTCGAGTAAACAACTGAATTTAAAACCTTCATTTACAAGAAAGATGTGTTTGCTGTACTTCCATAAAGATTTTGTAAGAGTTTTATGTACCAATTTAAGTTTAATTTCACTTCTGGCTACGCAATTTAGTAGTTTGAAAGGACCGAAGTATTCCCAGATCACCTCTCTTATAAAGAAATGTAAAAAGTAAACCGTAGCAAACAAATGCAAAACTAATATTAAGAAATGTAGATTAGCAACAGGACAGGAGACAAAGGGAAATAAATGTAACATTTAATGCCAACTTTTTAATTTCAAAGGGTATTCTTTGCTCATTTGAAAGCGCTGTTGTTAAACAAAAGCCTCTCATCCAGTCACACCAAGCAGATGTTTTGTTTTTGCTAGAATTTTCAGGAGGATTTGTCTGTGTGGTGATATGTTTGAATTGTCCATTTTTTCTCCCTCTAAGCTGAAAATACTTTTATGTAATCTAGAAACAGTGGGTGTCCAGTATGAATAGGCATTTTTTCCTTGTCACATTATTGTTTCTTTGAAGCAGTTTTGGAGTGGTGCCTCAGAGTAGAAATAAATGGAGGTGA
This sequence comes from Alosa alosa, assembly GCF_017589495.1. Lineage (NCBI taxonomy): Eukaryota > Metazoa > Chordata > Actinopteri > Clupeiformes > Clupeidae > Alosa > Alosa alosa. The sequence goes on from NC_063194.1 coordinate 18,403,724, forward strand.
CCGAAAGCATAATAAGGCATACTGTAAGCTGTTGCACCCTGCAATGGCTTTAAAGCTGGGGCCTAAATACAGCAGAGTTGTTCAAAACATTCAATTCATATTAAACTAAATAAACCCCATCATATTTTTGTTGTTATTTTCAAAAGAAGCAGTGTGTTTTGATTTTTCACCTTTGTGCTGTTATTTTTTTTTCTGCCTAGCGATAAATCAAAAACAACATGATCAACATGAGTCTGAACCTGGGATGACCCCATCCTGAGTCTTGAGCCGGCTTCCATTTTTATTCATTAGTGTGCCCAGCAGTGCAGTTGGCTGCCACCATCACTGAAGGAGCCCGTCCATGGCTGCCTCTGACATCTGTTGGCATGGTGTTGCGCTGAGCTGCGATAGGCAACAGGAGCTGATTTATAGTGTTCTCTGGTTAAGTGGATGTCTTAAGGTAATTATATGCTGGTAGGGGGCTCTTGCTAATTGCACCTTCCCTGATCTGTAATGAAGGCTAAGCAACATGAACGAATGCGTCCTGCGCTCACAGTCAATAGTAGGGGCAAAAGCAGCTGAGCTTGACCAGTTAGTGTTAGTTTTTGCTCCGGCCTGGGGCCCTGTCGCCTGCTGTTATTTTGCGTCGTCTGCCAAATTTCTCTTGAGTAATTAAGCACGATACCACATATGGTTTGGTGTGATAGTTAGTGGACATAAGGGTCCAGTGGGTTGGAAAGACTGAGGACCTGTGGTGTGGGCTTCATGCGCTCTCTTTCCTCTTTAAGGTCATACTGATGCACACAACTGTGACGCTGACATGATCGTTAAATTTTAGTGGCAGCAGGAGCACGGAGCACTGATGAAACAGAGGCCATTGGAAAGCAAGACTGTAGCAGTGACAAAGTGGTGGGATGTAGGGATGCATATATAACACATTTCTTCAAATTATGAACTGGAATCTGAAGTGAGATGCAATCAATTATGATTATTTCTATGTTTGAAAATCTAACAAATATTTGAAGTGCAATTATCTGGAAAACAAATGAGTAACAGGTAAGATTAAAGAGTTAATTAAATAAATTAAGTGCATTAATGAGGCATAACTATTAGCAATATTTAGACTATGGAATTAAGTTATTGTTTAAAGAGATGCATCCTAAGGACACAATAAAAAGTAATTAGAGAATGAACAGAGCATACATCATCAGACCACTGGGAACTGGGCTGGCAGAAGTAAGATGGAGGAGCCTGTCTGTCCGTGAAATATGCTCTCTCATACTTACAGTAATTCTAGAGAAAGTCATAGATCCACATTAACTAGAGTTGGAAGGTTAATACTCTCCAACCCAAATATGTTTTTGATCAGATGTACCTGTAGGCCTGAGTCCCATACAACGGGTGAGTGAATGTCCCATTTGGGATGGGAGATGTTAAAAGTGGCACCATTGCATGAAGTTAAAGCCTCGAGTTGTGGGAAGGCCCAGTTTTATTATCCTGGTGGAATTGAAGAGCGTCCTGAAAATAGTGCCATGGGGTACCCCACACTGGCATGTGGTGGAAGTTGCCCAGAACAGAGAGGCTTAATGAGCATCCAGGCTCCACATTCCCAGATCAGCAACGGCAGACTCGAAAGATCAACAGTATAAAAAAACAGAGGGGAGATCAAGGAGAATTAAGAGGGAGTGGAGAATGAAAAGGCTGCGTGAGCACTCAGTCAGTGAGGAGCAGTTTCCATTGAGTGAGCGGCACAAAAGCAAGATTAGAGAGGATAAAGCCAAGAATGCTGAGAAAGGAATTCACTGGTATTGACAGCCCATTCAAGGGTGTTTGAGGAGAGGGGGAAATTAGGTGCCGTACGATCATTTGAGAGATTGAAAGGCTTTCCATTAAGCTATTTGCCAACTTAAGTGAAACTAGGAAAGTCTGAAAGCCAAAAGGTAAAGCAAGATAGGGTCCGTAGGTAGTGAATAATACATAACATGGTGTCAGATAATGAGTGTTCCATTTCAAATGTGCTGTTTTTTTACTTTCTGTATCATTTGAAGTCTTCATAGCAAACAAGCTGTTGTATGTTCTATTTATTATGCTACTACTGTAGTTATTAAGTATACTCTTAAGTGTACTGATAACTACAGGCATTAATTAATAATTCTGTTTAAAATTCTATTTTCAAAAAAATAATTTAAGAATAGGTTTTGTAAAATTGTCACTTAAGGCTACAATTTTGCATAGTCATAGTGATTTCCATACCTATATATAAATGTAGTTTGGTTTCTTTTAATAGCCCTATTACTCTGATAACATTTTCCTGTAACGGTAGGGTAGCAGGTTTCACAGCTGCACTTATTTCCCTTATCGATGTGGAGTTGTCCTGCAACATAGGTGGTCCTGTAATCCTGGCGAGTAAAGGACTGTCCAGAGCCACCTCTTGGGTCCCCTTCTCCTATTATTTATTGTGTGACATTTAGCAGGGGTCTGATGACGGCAGCGCTCCACTTTAATTAAAGGTTCAACCTCTTCAGTGGATGACAAATGGATCCGTTTGTGCTCGGCAGAAGAGGAGGAGCTCCTTTTAGTCTCTCAGCCTCCTGCTCAGCTGCAAGCCTGGACCCAATATTCAAGGTAGGAGAACAGTGACTGAGAGGTTATGAAAGAGCAAGGCCAAAGGATTTGTTAAAATAAGCGGCTTTACCCACTCTCAAGAGATGACTCATGTACCTGGGCTTGATTTTCAGTGAGAAAAAAAAAACACATTTCACTTGAATTTGGTGTCAAAGCTTGCTGTGGGTTAATGGAATAAAATCCTTTCTCAATGTTATGCTTTAATATCCCATACAAATACATTATGCTTCCGTAAATATGGCCATGATGTACTGGGTGTCCATCTTCTTTTGGAGCTTTGTTTCCTGTCATCTTAGTATTTACTCCTTGGCTTATAGTTTTCTTTACTTTTTAGCGTTTTGTTGTTAAGTTCATGGTGACCTTCTGCTTGTGCAGATGTGGGATCCACAACTCAGTGGGGTAGCAGGCGATGGGCTAATGGGCCATCTCACAGCCATTTTACGGCACGCTGGAGAATGTGTCGACTTTGCATGGTTCCCTTCCTCCATTTTTCAAACTTTCTTTGAGTGGTTTGTGACATAGCTTGAAAAAGGAGGTTGTGGAGGAGATGTAGAGCACACAAACGGAAGAGTAAGCCTGGATGATACAATCACTCTTGTTCAGCTTGAGCACCTTTGCAAGCATGTCAGGGAATATGTCAGCCTGCAGGAAGATGAGATATCGAAAACAAGCAAGAGGGCCCATCTGTCCTCTCTACTTTTTTTCCACAGTTTTTAAACTGATGGAGAGTTGTGCTTTGGATGCATAATATGCAGCCCACAGCCTCTCCTGCGCAGTGTGACCAAGTCACCTATTCTCCCTGGTTTTGGTGATGATTTTGAGCATAATTATACATCGATGTAATGATTGACAGCAACCAATGACCCATTTCAGTCTAAATGAAGATCCCTAATGAAGTTTCCTCCGAAAAAGGAAACAAAAAGTACAGCAAGAGTTTTTGAACCAAGCGGACTGTGAAGCCGCACTCCAGCTCCAGCCAGATGGAGGAATGGATAAAGATGAGAGGAGAAGGTAGTTCCCTGTCTCCTGGGTGGAAGGGGTGGGTGAAGGGAAGGGAGAGAGCCACAGGAACAGCCACAGCCAGGACTCCTAATGATGGTTCCCTGAGCGCACAGGGGAGCTTGTCTGGGCTTTAGGCCTCCACCATCTCCTTCCTCCTCCTCCCCTCAGCCCATTGGGATTCCTTTTTGTCCTGCCGTAAACTGTCACGAAGCAAAGACTTTTAATTTTCCCCACACTGCAGACTAATGAGTTTGCACACTAATTATAGGGGGTGACTATCACACCCCGTGGACCCCTCCTCTCGTCGGAACAGGGAAGAAGAGAGGAAAAGCGGCGACATCTTTAATGAGCGGCCTTGATAACCCTTCAGTGAGGAAGACTGTGGTGACTCTAATGATGCTCAGGGTAACGCCAAGGCTCAGATGAAAGAGTACAGCCGTGCAGAACTGGTGTTGCTCAGACCCAGTGTGCACCTCTGCAGTGTGTGGAGAGACTCACAAACACATACTGAGTACAGATACAAACACACGTACAGAACACACCACCACCTCATGAAAAACACCTAACCATGCATCCCACACCTCCTCAGAGTTTCTTAAAGATTTTCCTCCTTATATATAGCACCTAAAATGATTGTGTGTGAAAATGCACAGTATGGAGAAAAGAAAAAAAGAGAAATCGATAGACCTTCTAACTATTTTCATAAATACATACATTTGAATGTACTCACATCCCTACAGCATATCTCATATTCATTGTAGCACACTGAAGTGTTTACGCTATTGTGGTTTTGCCTGTTATTTAAAACCCTAATCCACGATTATAATGGGAAGAATCAAACAAGCATACCTGTGAAAGAATTTCAGCAGCAGTACCTGTCACAGCTTAGAGGATTACAGCACTGACATGATCCAGTAAACAGCTCTCTCTGTCAGGGAAGCCCGTGATGGAAGGGGACGAAAAAAATAATATATATTTTTCTATGTGTTTGGTCACAATATTTTCTTTGCAGACAGTGATGGCTGTTATTTTGCCCGTGGCTCCTGTCAAAACTAACATGGCTTAATTGACTGCAAGCGAATGAGCCGCTGGATTGATCCTGTCAGGCTCCGGAGGAAGTGATGCTGCTCCATCTGTGAAGCGCAATTCAAGCGACAGCAGCAATCTGTTGCTTGGGGATGAGCCAAAGCATTAAAAAAAAGCCCAAAGTCAGAATTACCGAAAGCACCTCAGGCAGCACGTGCATCCTGATCAGCTGTCAGTGGCATTCGCAGACAGACATACACCAGTGAGCACGCACACAAGGCAACAGGCACAGACATGGATGCAGGTAAAAATACATTTTCTAACATGTTTCATTACGTTACTCAATATTCTGAATACTTTGGATTACATCAGGATTGTCCTACATTTTATTGCTGTAGTTATGTCAGACGTTGAGGCTGTAAGACGCCCAGCCAATGTCAACCATAACCCACAACCAGAGTTCTAAATTCACTTTTTTGATCACCAGCCAATGTGGCTGGTAACTTTCTAAAGTTACTAGCCAATCAAAATTTCCACTAGCTATTTTTTTTCCGGAGAAAATAAGATAATTATGAGTTTATGAGATGAGTGTCACTGAATGCATTTGATAATTTTATTAACATTGTTGGCATGAATACATACCACAAAATATACACAGAAAGTGCAAACACTTCATTTCATGTTTGGGATCTATATCTATCTATCTATCTATCCATCCATCCATCTATCTATCTATCTATCTATCTATCTATCTATCTATCTATCTATCTATCTATCTATCTATCTATCTATCTATCTATCTATCTATCTATCTATCTATCTATCTATCTATCTATCTATCTATATCTATCTATCTATCTATCTATCTACTTCTCTGTTGATACCCTCATCACCCTGCTTCATTCCTCTTCTCGCCCCCATAAGTCTGTCCCAATCACTGCCACATTTAGTTTAATCTTAACTTAATAAAAAGGAGATATCAATTATCATCAACAATGACAAGCCAGCTGGAACCTGCCACTCGTTTTCTCTCCCTCTTGTGCGTGTGCGCGCTCATTCGCGTTCTCAATTAAATGGAGTACAGGGCCTACGTTCAAGTTGGATCTTTATAGAGAGGACCTGAAAAGTATCATCTTTATGTAACATGCAGTTGGTGCATGTTGACATTGTATACTTTCTCTAACAAGAGTGAAAAACAGTTTGCAGTACAGCTACTATTTATTGGCTAAATGTTGGTCCCTCCCCTGTGGTGCCCTACGCACAGTGCGTGATGCGTCTGGTGGTGGTGATCACTGATCAGGCAACTTTTTTAAACTGAAAAATTTCGCCTACAAGCTCCTCACGTCAGCCAACTCCATAGACAATAAAATAAACGATCTTGCTGCTTCAGGTTTTGTGGCCTCCGTTACATGACATCAGCCCCCCACAAAGGAAATAGGTAAACACAATGCGTTAATATTTCGTAACGCGTTATGTATTTGTGTTATGAACATGTGTTATGTACATCTTACTTTACTTTACTGGCTAAATCCCTCCTCTTTCAGTCTATGCTCCCTGCTCTGCCTCCGTTCGTTCTTCCAATTCCTTTTGTTTTCTGGTAGACGTTCCGTTCGTTTCCATCGTCTCTCGTGCTGATTTCACTGCAAACTGCGCGCAGCCAATGGGCGTATGAAACGTCATTGCGTAGCATTACGGCACAGTGGTCATGAAAAATGTAGGAAGTACTGCCAGGGCATATATGACAGAGAACAGCTCCTTATGTATCATGCATGTAATGCATCACCGGCCAAACTGGATAGTAAGTTTTTGGTAACACCTGCCAAAATGAATTTTAACCCACAACCCCCATTTTATAGTAAAGATAGATTAATGTATAGGCCTATATGCCAATGTAATGTCATTAACATACAGTAACTGTGTCAAAGAACAACCTACAACAGCGTGTTTTGTTTTTTCTATACAAAGCCTACATCACTAGCCACACAAACATTGCAACCTAAACGCTGACAAAAAACTAAACAAAACTAACCAATACCAGGGAAGTTTACCAGCACAAGGGGAGTTGCATACCTGTTTAGAACATTGTCAAGAAAACGTGCCAGCTGGATATAGGCCCCATTGGTCTACAACAAAGATTTAAAGGAGAAATCTTGCGAGTTTTTACATGTTTGAATGTTATATCATTTTAAAAACTATATTCTGAATATCACTAATTTAAATTTTAAATATGTAAATACAGTTACACATTTTTTGTTACACATCACTCTAAATATGTATACCGTAAAATGGTATATACCGTATAACAATGTATATACCATTAGGGTCCAGACACTTACTACTTGGTTTTGATCATGAAACATGTAACATTGGTTGCCACATACAGTATATCGTCGTCCTGTTTTGCTGCTGTTGACCTAAAAGAATTTGAAAGATTAATCTAGTCTTGATTTCAGATATACACAGAGGCGGTGTTAAATTCCTAGTGCTATGGGTAGGGGATATCCCACAGCGGCGAATCAACAACCAAGCCTATTTACCATCAAAATAAAAATCACAAACAAAACAACCTCTATGAGCAAGAAACATCACCAGAACAGCCTTGGAGAGCACTTCGTCGGTGTTTCATAGAATTAGGCCCATGAGTCACAACACTTCCAGAAGGCTTAACACTGGTGTCTGGCGTTCCCTCTACACTCATAATAGATTTTCTATCAGCAACTACTGACAAATTCTCCGGTCTTTCCTCTTTGTTGCTGTGGCCGTTTATGATCTGATCAGCAACATAACAAGACAACCCGCCACCCCTTGTTGCAGGAATCCACAAATACCAACAAATTCTTCAGTCAATTCTCTTCATCGCTGTGGCTGTTTTTGCAGTTATTTTGTTTTACAAGTTTTGTATTGTCATAGGCTGTGATTATAAAACCATAAATTGTCATTAAATACTTGGTATGTGTGGACTGCTGGGGTGCTTGGTGTGTGTGTGGGACTGCTGGGGTGCTGAGGGGCTTGACCAATTCAAAATGTGTTCCGCAGTCCATGTTGTGTGCACTCTCTCCAGAACCTTACCATAGAGTGTGGTTTTGGTCCTTGTATGCTTCTGTCACTTGTGTATATGGATCCATGAACACAACCCGGGTGTTACAACGTGCAAGTGCACTGTCATCCAAGTTAACTTTCCATCAAAGGCACTTTGGTACATTTATACAGCTTTTTATGGTCTGAAGGTCACATAAATAACTTTATTTGTCAGTCATAGAACAGGGATTCGAATTTCTTAAGAGATTCTTTCTCCTACTGTTTTTTCTCATCCTATGTCACAATTCCCCAGTCTACCAGTACTGCTCTAGCTGGCGCTCCCTTTGTCTCTTTCTTTCCCTCTTCCCCTCTTCCTCACTCTGTTTCCCTCCTGTTCTTTATTTTCCTCAAAGGGGGAGTCTGTTGGTGGTAGTGCAGCAGCTCCTTCTGGCGTGATTAAATATTTAGAGTGCCGCTGCTTCGGCTGCTGCTGCTGCTGCTGCTGCTTTGGACGGAGAGACGCTGGTCATAATCTACCAGCCAGCTGCTGGACCACATCTGGGATGTCAGAGCTTGCTGAGGACCGCTACGCGCCTCCCATACACAGGCAGGAGTCAGCACAGAGTCCCAGCTGTCTGCCAGTCAATGGGTTGGAGCTGGCAGGGAGGCCTCACAGTATCATGTCCTCTTGGTTGGTGTGTGTGGGGGGCTTAGACAGATTGATGCCTGGTAGTCTGTCCCAGTCTTTGCCACTAGAGATCATTGGAAAAAAAAAACTAGTCCATAAATGTGTAGGATTTAGAGAAGAAAATGGCTACCGGTTAGCCGGACTACCATCTGATGTGTTTGCAGAGCGTCTGGCTGGCATCCAGTCTATTTGCATGTTTAGATAAGGTGAACATTTGGTTGAAAGACTGTTTTGCATTCCATCAGTAAACACCCTGCCTGATGGTTACAGCTCTCCTCCTCACGAAAGAAATGCCACTAATGCAGTAATTGATGGCATATGCTGGACCTGAGAATAAATGCAGAATACTTAATAATACACAGTCACGCAGTCATTAGTCATGCAGTGAGTATCTATGATAGCAAAATTGTTTTAGCTGATAATCCTGCAGGGCTGTGGAGAGTGGGGTTGCAGTGGCTTGTTTGGCTAAATGGGGGTGGCAGGAGGGGAGGGCTTTGGAGGGGATGCCTGGCTGGGTTTGAAGGAGATTGAGTGTGAAAAGCCACCCACCTTCTCACCCTTGCTCTTTTCATGGGAGCCAGAGCCAGACAGCGCACCCAGTTGTGCCACGAGGACGAGGACCGGCTGGCCTGAAAATCACTGTTGTGCTCTTCTCTCTCTCTCCCCCACCCTCTCTCACTACTGGACTGAGGCGACAGGATATGGATGCGTCTCCTCCTGGCTCTGGCCGCTTCGATGTAGTGATTAATGGCACTGCCTCCCCCCTCCCCCATCTCATTCTGTTGCTGTCAGAGTTAAGTGGGGCGAAGACAATAATAAACAGTCAGTCTTCTGTGAGCCCCCCCACCCCCTCCTAACACGATCATTCCAGCACCCCACATCCCCATCTTCTGCAAACCCACCCATCCCCACCTAAACCCCCCATAACACCAGCACCGCCAACTTCCATTGAGAAGTGGAAGAATAGAGATGGAGGCAGATATGGAAGAGGGGAGAATACAGTGAGTAAATGCAAGGGTGAGAGGGTGCAGAAGTAAAGGCCAGGAGCGGTGGATAGAGAGCCAGCATGAGTAAGGAGAATGCAAGATGAATGAATAAGGCATGGGAAAGGAAAGGTTTGTGTGTGTTAAGAGATGGAGAGAAAGGTGCAGAAAATAACCACTCATGGCACCTCTGACCTGCTGTTCTATTCACTTGTGTGCTACTGGTTTCTCTCTCTTCCTCCGTCTCTCCTTCTTCTTCTCTGTCCTCTCGGTCTTTCACAGCCAAACACCATTACCATGCCTCACAGCACTCTAGTGGGGGGGCTTAGATTGGGGGGCTACTGAGGTTGGTTGTGGTGGTTACTTAGCATGTTGCCAGAGAAATTACCCTTTACCTTCCCAGAATTATTGAAAGTAGCTTCCAAATGTGTGTGTGTTTCATTGCCAGCTCAAAAGGCCGAGAGAGAGTGTGCCTGTCACAGCTCAGTTATTGCAGGTTTGGAGCTCCCTCAACCAACCAACAACCAGCCCTGCATGCCACTGACAACAAACCAGCACCACACTCTGGTCCCTTTTGTGTCTGTGAGTGTGTGTGTGTGTGTGTCTGTCCAAACATGCGTGGTCATGTGTGTGTGTGTGTGTGTGTGTGTGTGTGTGTGTGTGTGTGTGTGCACTCAACAGTGTAGGTGACCGTGACCTCTTCCCCCACTGTATTCAGTCCCTGTCAATGTTGGGAAACGTCCACAGAGATGATCAGCGGGAGCCGTGTATCACTGGTGACGATAGGGAAAGGAAAATGTCAGAGCCTTGCCTGAGAGGAAGCCAAATCATTTTTGATGGCGTTTGCTAGCGGGGGCCATAATTGGCAGGGAGAACTAGTGTTAAAGAAGCGTGAGCTCTGGGAAATGTTACTAATCCCCCTGTTCACACTCGTTCTCTGCAGCCCCTAATGGAACCACATGTGGTAGCAGCTATGCTAAACTAGCTCTACCTATGTGACATAGGGGGCATTAAAGGGGGGTAAGTGTGGAACCAGCTAACGGCTAGGCGTCCCCTTCCTCTTGCTTTTCGTGAACCCTCTGAATGGCTACATTAAAATGTGCTTTGTGATCGCAAGCGTGCCGCTCATGATACTGTTTCTGAATGTTGTTGCCATAGTAACCACAGTTACTTCCACATTGTTGTGTGTGGCTGTCACTGAGGCCTTTAAAAAAAGAATGCGTGCTTTGATAAATTCGACGAGCAGCCTCTGACACTCATCAACATGTCCTGCGAGGCAGGCTGGATCAGGTTAGGGGATTATGCTGCGTGGTAATGGTAGGGACAGAGCATAAATCGACAGCAATATAATTAGCCTAACTCCCTACATCCGGCTGCACTCAAGTGGAACTAAAACCTCATTGACTTTGGATGATGTTTTTTTTTTCTCAGTGTATTATTAGATGGTTATTTTTGGCTCATCACACTTCTTTTTTTCCCCAACATCCTCCCTTCTCCTCCTTCCTTGTCAAACTTTGTGTCCAAGATCACCAACCGTGGAAAACTTGAGCATGGGGGACCAAGTGTGCCGGGGAAGCGTGCCACTGGCTTGTCATTTCCTTCTCAAGAAGTCTACTCTCTGGACTGCAGTCATTTAAGAAAAGGTTGAGAAAACGTTGGAAGTGAAGAGTGGACTCTAATAAGACAAGGAAGACCTGGACATTTCCGAAACGAACATATGACAAATAAGACAAAGTGCGTCCGTTATACCTGCCGCTCCCGGCCTTGCACGCGCAAATGTAACTTCAAAATGATGTCGATCCAGCTCGTGTGCATCGAATTTCAGCCTCTCGCAGATAGGTTGTGCACCGCTGATTTTTTTCTCAGTCGCACATGCCACAGACAATAGCAACTTACATGTTGGCATTTCATATAGCCCAGTGTTTCTCAAACTTTTTCAGACGAAGGACCACTTAACCAATAAAAAAGAAACACGGACCACCTAGCTAAAAAAAAAAAGATTAGACCTACTTCAACAGTATATTAGCCTACACAATAGGCCTACTCACTGAACCACCTTGCTTATTGTCTTTGCACTTTGCTTATTGTGTCAGAGGATTCATATGATTTAAACTACCAGACAGTGTTGCAGAACTGTTTGGATTTACATACAAGTTGGTTCAATATTGAATATTGCAAAAAACAAATCATCTATAATATAGATTATTTGTTTTTTGCAATATTCAATAAATATTATTATATTATTATATTTTACCACATCTGCTCGTGGACCACTTGGGAAAGCTTGCGGACCACACTTTGAGAAACATCCTAAATAAACTTACAAGACGTATTAATTAGGGCCTTCAATCGATTAAAAAAAATAATCTAATTAATTATATACTCTGTGATTAATTAATCTAAATTAATCACATATATAATTTTTGCTGTGAAAGTATTTTAAATATTTAAATTTAAATGAATCATTGATTAATCAGTATTAGTGACATTAAAGTTCAAACAATCTTTTATTATTATTTTTTACTGTTCAAATAATTGCCATAATAATCTATGATATGACCTAATATGCTGAGGAAATAAATTCAAAAGTGCTTCGGGAGAAGTTTTTTTTTTTTTCACATACAAGGCATTTCATGCCACAGATATAACCTGGGGGACACAATAAAAAATAAATTAACACTCCACACCCTCAATGTCAACACTTATTTCTTTGCATTGATGTGCGACTATAGAATTGATGAACTCCGGTGATATGCAAATTCCTTGCTGCAGACATTGCAGAGGACTTTATTTTCAACACTTTATTTTTTATCAACACCATCAGGCCATTTTTTAAAAGTAAATGTTCCAATCAATGATCCAGACAGCACGTTTTCTTTTCTCTCCTTCATTTTACAGTCTAATTTTTACTGACTAGAACGGCTCGGGGTCAAAGGTCATACGGAATCGATTAATCTGCACTCATTTTTTTAATCAGTTATTTAGAAGATTAGGTAGTTACGATTTGCAGTGCAGGGGAATGGCTGTTGTAAACTGTATCGTGAAGTTTGAATAGTCAGTTGGGGAAGTAGGTTAAACGAAGTTACCAGCGAGGGCTACAGCACAGGGAATAGAATTAAGAGAAAGGAACTAAGAACCAGGGACATGGCAATGATCCAGCAAAAAGGTAGCCTAATTAAAATATTTATTTTCAACCAAAGTAACTCTACTGCACAGACCTTTCTTGACACTGTTAGCTAGTCCTCTTGTTTACCTTCACCTTGAAGATGGTAACTAGTGTCTCGCAAGCGCAAGTATAAATGCCTATAGCGCTTTGGTGACGTCACTGTTGGCATGTGCAGTGACCAATGCGTCGAGTATAAATCTCACTTGGCATTGATCAATTTGGGCGTGAGGGGTAGCTACATTAAAATCTCACGTCAAGTCTCAACTTGTTTCACAAGTTTTCAAGTCGGCATGGGCTTGCGGTGCAGCATAGTAAATCTGGCGGAGAATTAGAAAGTTGGAGTTATATTCATGGAACATAGTCTATTGGATCAAAGACTTCTCCTGCACATCTATAGCCTGCTTTCCATAATGTAGCGCAAATGTTGACGCATGATGGCCATCATATGGACACAATCACTTTCGTAGATAGAAATAAGTTTACTCCGAAAAGCACAACAGTCAATTAAGTGAAGCATCTGTTTTGTCTTCTTGTGCACTAAAGAGTATGCTGTCCTCCAAGCTGTCTCCAGTGTTCTATTGGACATAATATTAAAGCGTTTGTGTTTTTCAGGGACAAAATGCATTATGGTGTTTTTTTTCTATAAATGAATGCATTTGATAACACATGGTATGTTCTGTCTGTGACATATCATCTGTTGCACAGTTTTCCAGACTTAATTTAAAGATGGCATTGAATGGATGAACAGAGTATTTCACCTTTTTCTCTGATGCTCTGATAAAGTTCTCTTTAGGTTGAGTTCACTCAATGTTAACCATTTGGAAGTCCATCTCAGGTGACGTCACTAATCTGAACCTATCTCCAATCACCTGTTGAGGGGAATATTTTTTCATGCCTTATCCTATATAAAGTAGTGTCTGCGAAACATTCTTCTCGAACCTGCAAAGAATTGCCTCCGATCCCACACGCTTAGTACAAGCTGAAGATCACCGGACAGAATCCCATTTCAAAGGCAGAAATCTATTCCGAAGACTTCCGAGGTATTTTGGCAGACATGGCCTTATATAGGATAAGGCATGCAAAAATATTTCCCTTGATGGGTGATTGAAAATAGGTTCAGACGTTATCGGAGATGGACTTCCCACTGGTTAACATCTTGTGTTCTCCATAAGAGAACCAAGGTTATATACATAACCATACGGTAGTCAACATCCGTCAAACACATGCTCAGATGCTATTTTGCAAGCCCATTTACAACCCAATAATTAGGCTGGAAAATGAAATGGCCCATTTTTGTAGATATCTAGCACCCCCTCATGCTTATCTAGCACCCACATGAATTATTAAGTGAGCTTTATGCTGATTGGCTGCCTTGAAGCCAAAGACAGCAGGAACAACTTCTACATGAATCTGCAACTCAAAGTGGTAACGTAACGTGTGAAGAGGATTCAGAGAGATGGTTCGCATTTCAATCTGTTTGTGTCACACTGTCTTTTTTCAGATTCACCCGTTTTTAGTGGTCATTTCAAAGTCCGAGATTTGCAAAACGATGGAGGAAATAACCATGTTTCCGGTTAATAGAAGCTTTGTGGCCATACACTGACCTCTTCTTATTCAACTAAGCAGAGCTAAAAACTGTTTTCCACTCTATGTGTGCTTTAGTGACACTTTTCTGGCTGCCAAAACGAATTGGTTCAACTGGACTTTAGATGTCAGAGTGGCTATCTCGAGGTCAGAAAATGTTCCTTTTATGGACGTATTATGCACCTTCATGTTGTAAATTCTAGGGGCAAGGCCTCCAAACAGAGAATATAAAGGGGTGTGACATTATGCTTGTTTTCAGCCACCACATTTATCCACAGCCGTTCAAACTTATGCTGGGATTTGTGTAATACGAAAGTTTCATGAATAACATGTGAGCTCTGCTGTAAAATGATTCCTGCACTCAGATCTGCGGTGGTTTCTACGTTTGATTAATAAATGAGGGCCAGTAAGAGGAGAGGGAGAAGTCAACATTTTGCTAGACAGAGAGAGAGGGCAAGGACAGTAGTAGGTGTCTTCAGGTCCTTTCAAGCCTCATCCTTGTGTGTGTGTGTGTGTGTGTGTGTGTGTGTGTGTGTGTGTGTGTGTGTGTGTGTGTGTGTGTGTGTGTGTGTGTGTGTGTGTGTGTGTGTGTGTGTGTGTGTGTGTGTGTGTGTGTGTGTGTGTGTGTGTGTGTGTGTGTGTGCATCTTATCTCTTGCTCCGCTCTTAGTTGTCTTCACATCAGAGAGGGACGGGAGTTCTCCCACAACACAGTGTCCTCCCCCCACCCACCTCCCCACGTCATCAACTCCCACTCCCACATCTCTGCCTTCCCAAACACACACTCTTTAGAATGCAGCCCCTGCTTTCCCAGACTGAGAGAGGGAGAAGTTGTTAAGCTAATTAATGTGCAGGGGAGTAGTGGGCCCGGCAGATGTGCATCAAGGCAGTCACTATTGAGTGCAGGGATAATGGTGTGTGTGTGTGTGTGTGTGTGTCTTTGTGGGTGTGTATGTCTTAGGACAGGGATAGACAGGTTTGTGTGTGGGTGTGTAAGGGTGGGAGTCAGCTCTTACCTTAGAGTGCATGCTAATCAGAATGGGGTCTGCTGCTGAGGAGAAGGAATTAACAGGATAGGGAAGCTTGCCTGTAGCCTGTGAACGAGGTTGGCAAGGTGATGAAGGGCACAAAAATCAGCAGTTTCTCTTAGTGGGAGAGAGAGGGAGAGAAGGAGAGAGACCCCCAGGGACTAGCTCAGATCTCTCCAAAAGAGAGTTTGTGGTGCTGATGGTTAGTCCTTGATTTTTTTTTTGTGGTTTCTTATCTGCATTTGAAAGCGCTGATGATGCTGCGTGTTATGTTCAGGACTGCATATGTGGAGGGAGGCCTTAATTGTCACCAGGTTATGATAAGAGCACTTGCCTATGTTGACTGATCAAGGCCAAAGATGGCCATTGTGAGGAGACCATTTACATTAAGAGCAGGGTGATGAATTGCCCTTGTGATAGAAGTCTGTGTGGCTCCTGCTGACAAAGCCACTCTGGTGGTTCTAGTTTCTGAAGATGTGGGCTGAAAAATGGCCACCGGTGCTGAGAGCATGCATGGGGTGCCACATGCAAACATCACAGCTCATGATAAATGCATTCTGTACACCTCATTTCAACATTGATGGAGTGAAAAGGAACACATTTGTTTGATAAAGTGTTTTTTGTCCCCCCTCCCTCTCTGGTTTTGAAGTGTGTTGACCAATATTAACAAGGCATAGCTTTCTACTGGCTCCAGCACTGGAAACAGGCATGCCGTCACCCACTTCTTCCTCTGCTCTTCCTTTTTTTGCAGAGGGAGGAAGTAATGAACCAAAAACATCCAATCTACTTTCCTGTGAGTGCTAACAGCCCAGCTCTGGCCTCTTTCTCTCACGTTTCCTCTCCATTTTTAATTAGCTCCCCTCGACAAAGACAGTTTGGTCTTATTTCTCCTTAATTGTGATTATTTACACAATAAAGGTTTATGGCTATTTATAGATCCCCTTTCCCCCGCCTCCATCCCAGATTGCAGTGTTGGGTGCTAATAAGGAGAAGGAAATGATTTCCAGCGTTTCATCATTGTCTCTTCCTTCAAGTGGTGTCTTCCTTTTAATATGCTAATGCCTGTGTAGATATAATCGCCTAGTAATTGTACAACACTTCAAGTGTGACACATTCTCCCTTTTTTTTGCATCTCCTCTCTGAATAAAGAAATCACAGGCCAGGGATAACTGGGCCTGAATGTGTGTTGAGGATAAGTTTGTGCTGTGCTGAAGTGTGCAATCACATACATTATGAATGTATGTTCCATTGGTGAAAGATCTTCTGAAATGTTCATCACGTCTTGAGGCAGTCTTTGCCAACACGAGAGAGAATTGCCATGGTAGCGGAATGCTGTACATGTCTCTTCCTTTTAATTAAGTCTCTTTTAAACTCTCTAAAGTGGGGTCTGTATCATTGATTGCAATTCTATACAGTGCGTTTTGTATAATGACCCCTAAAAGAGTGAGTGGGGTGGAGCTATTTCTGTTATTTCCCTGCAGAGGTTAAGATGGAATTGGGGAAAGGATGAGTGATCAACTCAGCCTTTATTCTCTATATTTGTACGTGCTCTCCTGGAGGATTTTGGAAGTTATTGAAAAGCGCCTGCTGGGTGACAGTTCTGAAATGTCTTTTTGATGCCTATCAGCTAGGTTCAATCCATTTCATGGGCCATCTCAGGCTCTTACCGAAGATGGCACTGGTTCTCTGCCTCCCTCTCTCTCTCACTTTATCTTTTTTTGTATCTACCTCCTTCTCCTCTCCTATCTGCCACTCTGTCTTTTAGACTCTTTTTCTCTCTCAGGTTGAGTGTGTGTTATGGGAAAGCCCATCTCGTGTAGCAGAATGTGAGCCACCGTGGAGAGAAGCCGAGTTGTTTGTCGGGTGTCCAAGAGGAGTTTGGGGAGATAAAATGTCTTGTGCCAGTCATCACAATGTAAACGATTCCAGAGGTGGAGGTAAGGTGAGAATCTGAGGGGGACATCAGGGAGGAGACAAACAAGGATGGAAGATGGGATACGTATGATTAGGAAAGAATAAACACAGAAAGAACCGATAGAGGAAAAGCACGCAACCAGGGGACAGTCACAAGTACTCAGACAGGTTCAAGAAGAAAGACACAGCACTAGGAGACCAAAGAAAGGGATTGAATGAGAGACAGATAGCCAAAAGCACAGGGAGATTGAGAGAGGGGGAGGGGTGAGTAAAAGCGTGATTACTTTGCGCTGGGCGCCGAGCGCAGTGGCATAGTGCAGAACGGGTGCTGGATTGGGCCTCGCGTGAGCTGATGAATGTTCAGCAACAGCTCGCCTCCTGGTGGCATCTCTTTTGGCCGAGTGTTCCTTAACGATTCCTTGGCGTTGCCGAGTGAGGAATAATGGATGTGTGATGGGGAAGGACAGCTTGCAGAGTGCTGTCATTAATGTTGTAATTCACTTTTAGTGTTTCTACTATTTCGCTGCAACAGGAGGCGCAGATGTCACCTGAATCTGCTCTTTCTAGCAGCCAGAGTGCACCCTGGCTTCACCAGCTGTCTACTAGTGCACCCTGCCAGCTCTCTCTCTCTCTCTCTCTCTGTGTATCCGTGTGTGTAAAGTAATGTAATGCACTTGTGTATATTGATGAGCATGCACTCATGTGTCTTTGTGTGCAGCACTTGAGTATTGATATACTCTATAATGTTTAATTTAGAAAATTTAATCAAAACTGGCTTGGTGAGAGTTAAAAATATTCAGTCACAGATGATGGTAGCTGAGCTGTCAAAAGTCTCTGAAATAAAATCTATGAAAATATGTTCAATATGTCATGCTCTAGGCAGGAACATATGGATTGTATAATCAATTTAATCTAACTACTTTTTTTTTTGGAGAAAACTCATCTGGGTCTACTCCTTTATAGAAATTGTTAACTTCAGCGATGTGAGTCTTCCTGTGGCCCTAGTGTCTAACGCTTTCACAGAGCATCTCAGGATTGAGATCAAAACTGCTGGGGAAAAGGATAAATGAGGCAAGAAGAGGAATGATTATATATAAGTGAGGCGAAAAGAATAAATGCATTGGCTGGCTGGTTTCATAAGTGAAGCTCAAAATGAAAAAGTTCATTATATGCCTGTCAAGGTGAGAGGGAGCTTTCTCACCCTAGCTCCCCTTAAAACGCAGTCAGCTGCTTTGCTGAAAAGCCCAGTAGACAGGATTTGTGCTCTCTTTTCCCCGCTCTCTTTCCCTGAAAGCGAGTAGAGGGAAAGAAATAGAAAAGAAATATTGAACGAGTGGAAAAACAGAGATTGGCAGAACAAAACAGAAGGACAAGTGCAGCTGTGTTAATGGTGGCACTCTGTAAAATGACCCTGATCTCTTTCTTTGTGCGTCTCCCCAGCCCTTCAGAAGCTCCTCATGTTTTGCCCCTGTCAGCAGCATCGGTGTCTGACCCCCACTGCAGCCACTGACCTCCAGCTCCAGACATGGCAACCACAGCCGCTCCGAACCCTAGCCTCGTCACTTTCACATGCTCCCTTTTGTGTGCGCCATGTGCTCTTTGGCCTGAACATGGCACAGCTACACGACCAACGTGGCTCGGTCGTCAAGACCGCATATAAATGAACATGCATTGCTGCCCGATATCTGTTGTTGCCTTGTTGGCTGCATAAATACATATGCATGCCTCATTTAAGTTTAAATGTTACCACTGCTCAAGACCAGCAACACAGCGCAGAATCATTAAGATCGTTTGTCAAGGATTTCATATGGCCCTTAGGGCCTGTCACAGGGCCTGTCTGGTCCTAAAGTCATGCAATCCAATGTGCGTCCTCAATGTGAATGGCTTTCAGCCTCCATGGGTAGATCATTCCTACAATGGGCTGCATAGCTTTATAGGATAAACCTGTTCTGTAAATCTGTGCACTGTTTGTTCTCCAGAGATTGAAAAGATCCCAGGGTAGGGTCAAGAATACTGGCTGAGACTGAGGTGGCCACTAACTTCTGTTGCTCATGTGCGGAACACTTGCAAAGCTCTGAATAGAAGCCGAGCTTTAAATTGAATCCGATCGCATCAAGTCCCATGCCTGGGCAAGAGAAGAGTATTGTCAACGCACCCTGCACATTGCCATTTCCACTCGAGCATGCTCAGCAGCTTTTCTTCTTTGTGTTGCAGATTGGAGGCACGGGCGATGGTGAAGATTGAGTTTGGCTTCCAGCAACGCTGAGAAAGTGCCTGTGAGCCCGGCGAGCAGCCAGCCGTTGCAAAGGGGAAGATCGAGCTAGGAGCCGAGTGGCGCGTGTGACAGGTAAGGCCGGACACAAACGAGATCGCAAAAATGTGTGCCTGCACAGCGAGGAGAGCTTGCCACACATCGTTTTTATTGAGCTCTGCGCTTGGCACTTTCTCAGTGCTTTCGCCGCGCTGTTGTAGTGTGTTTATTAGCCACTGGGAAATGTGCTTTTTATGGTGGTTTTTTTTCAGTTTGAATGTTACTTTTATTATTTGATGTGTATAATCAAACCTCATTTAGAAGCCATGACCTGCGAGGACATGAGTAGTCACCAGTTTAATTAAGTAACTATAAATTACAATTACCGTAAATACCTTTGTGTAAATGGAGGTGCTGACAACACTAACAAATTCAAGATACACACTCACGCACGCACATGCACACACACACACACACACCACGCACACCACGCACGCACACACGCACGCACAAACATACACACACACACACACACAAACATTTCACATTGTGTCAAAGTGTCTCATGAGATGCCTGCACCACTGTGATATTTGCGAAGCGGGGTGGATTGCGGGTTGCATGGCGCTGGAATGTGGCATTAGGTAGTGTTTGTTGGCCGGAGTGCGTGGAGGCGCTTTGAAAAGACACAGCACACGGCGCTGCTGTGTGGGATGAATCAGCAGGATTTAGCCGAGAAAGAAGGGAGGAGACATTAATGAAATAATGAATATGCCAACGCTCCAGGGCTTTTCTTAAAGAGGAGGAGGAGGGGGGGCATGTAAGAAGAAGGATAGTCCAAAACTCCACAAGCTACTGTCGTCTTAACGAGTGACAAACAAACAATACATTTGTTATTTCATTTTGCCCATTTTCGCATTATTCTCTCCCCACCCTTCTCCCAAATTCATGATGTTTACACAGTGGTCCTGCGTACACACACACACACACAGACACACACAGACACACACACACACACACACACACACACACACATATACACACACAGACACACGCACTCGGAACAAACACCGAGTGTAATGCTGTTTCCCTGGGTGTCACTCTGGGATTGAATGCTGCTCTTGGGAAGAAGCTGCCCTGAGCGGATTACCTGGCACAGTGGGAGTGGGGAGTGGGTGGGGGAGTGGATCCAGCAGGTGCCCATTGAAAAGCGGCCAACAAAGACCGACCACAAGGTTTGCTGAGGATAATGTTGCCTCGCAGCATTTTGAAAAAAAAAAAAACACTGGAGTGGTGTTTGTGTTGAATGCTAGCAATTCTCTCTGCTTTCTCACATACAATTTATGTTAGGAGCATTTTCAGTCGGTCAGTCAGTTTGTTTGTCAGTCTATTTACCTCTCTGTATCTCTTTATCTCTCTCTCTCTATCTCTCTCTCTCTCTCTCTGCATACACAGACATGCACAAGCACACACACACACACACACACACACACACACACACACACACACACACACACACACACACACACGCACACACACAGAACACGTTGCGCCATTTATCTCACTATCTATTAATGGCCCAGATCTCCTCCACAGCCTTAGGGTGGTGTTTTCCTCCTGGTCCCTTTTGGCTCCAACCAACCCCCCACCCCTCCACCCATCACCTCTTTCCCTCTTCCTCCATCCTCCCTGAGCTCCCCACTCTCATTTAGTGCCTTGCAGCAGGGACCCCGCCAGCACCACCGCCACCGCCACCGCTCCAGGACAAATTGGCGGCGAGCGGTTCATTTACTCGCAGCCGTCATGAATGGAGTGCGGCGTGACTGTGTAAACAAGCATAAAGGCTCCCCAAGGGCATCCCTGCATAAATAATGATGGAAGGGGGGAGAGGGTCGGCCATTTGTAGCGCACTCTCTGCCAGGCACACACGGGTCAACTAGTCCCCTCTGTGGGGGAAAGGCAGCAGACAGCCACCCGCATGCAGGCACTTCTAATGGAACCTAATGAGAGAGACAGGGGTGTTGGCTTGTGTCCTATTACCTGTAAACATGACCGATGTTAAGGTTGCCATTGGTTCCCAGAGTGGGTTGTGATTGCGGCCAGAGTGTGTGTTTTATTATTTTTGGGAGAGGGATTAATGCCATGGATGCTGACATTGTTTTGCCCTTTGTCTCGGATAGCATACTGTTGCCATTTGTTGACATCTAATGACGACCATTGTGAACCAGCAGCAGTGAAGGACTGGGCTAGACTGCAGGCCCTTTGGCCCTCAGCTGTGTATAGCGTCCACTCTGCTCCACCTGAGACTCATCTTTTAGCTATAATGGCCATACCTATTGAGGATAAACCTCCCCCATGTTTAAGCCCTGCTTACATTCTGAAACACAATAATGATGCGAGTTCATTTCAACACTGTGGGTGGGTTTACAGCCAGAGAGGAAGGCATGAAGCACTGAAGAGGATGATATGACAAGGAGAAAGACAAGAGAGTGCGCGGGAGATGGAGAGAGGGAGAGAGAGAGAGGGAGAGAGAGAGAGGGAGATGGAGAGAGGGAGAGAGAGGGAGGAAAAGGGAGAAAGGAAATGAGTAGGAAGACAAAGAAACACCCACTCCCCATTAGCTTAAGTATCAAGTGTATCCATCATCCTATAACATAATGTGCAGAGCTTGTGGGGGCTAAGCTCGGGTGTGTGGGGGGTGGTTGGTGAGCTATAACACACTGAAGAACAGGATGGATACGCAAAAGGAAAGGGGAAAAAAAAAGAAATGTCTTTGCATTCTCTCCACCATCTGTTCTCTGCACAGGAGAGTGGTGCGCAGCTCTACTTTCTATTTCTCCCTCCGCCGCCACGGCGACCACCATTCCGCCGTTGCTCAGAAACCAAACAGTTCAACTTAATGACATGCCTCAGTGCCAACCCTGCAGCTTTTTCATTTTTTTTAAATTTTTCATCATTTCTCTCCTTTCCTTTTTTCCTGTCTTTAATTTCCCCATCCCCTCCCTCCTATTTTCTCTCCTCCCTCCCTCCTCCTCCCTCCCTCCCTCCTCCTCCCTCCTCCCTCCCTCCCTCCTCCTCCTTCCCTCCCCCTCTTTCCCTTCCTTCTTCCCCCGGAGTTTGCATATCTAAATCCAGTTTTTGATAGCATATGCGAAAATACAATGTGACATAATACAATTTGAACTGGGTGTGAGAAATGGGATTATCTCCGGCGTGATTGTCAGTGCCGTGTTACAGTAATCACTTTCTTCCAGGAGCGAGGGAGGGAGACGTGACTTGCCGACGACTTGACCTGCTGTCATTATCTATTCTGTCTGCCGGCGTTTATGCAACCTCGCAGTCGCGTTGTGTTTCCCCCTCCTTCCTGGGGCATCTGAAAATGAATGAATAAACAAATATATAAATAAATAAAAAGAGGAGGAAGTAAATGAAAAAAAAAATAGAAAATGAGAAAGAGAGAGATAGAAAGAGAGAGGAAGAAGAAAAAGAAGAAAAAAAAGAATAATCCCTTAGTAAATTGGAACATGGAGCAAATCCCCTGACAGTCCCTCGTTTCTCTTTCCCTAGGCACCCTCTTCCTGGGGGCTCTGGCTGTGGTAGTGGGAGAATGGCAGATGCAGTTCCCCTGATGCATAGCGATGCGTAGCATTCCCACCTCCCCCCGAGGCCCTCTTATACAAAGCGCTTAAAAGGCACACGCAGCCCTGATACATAATGTAAACGCGTAATGAGGAAGCGCACACGTAGACATGCTGCAAGCGTAGACATGCTGCAAGCGTAGAACGGCCCCCTCCGATGATTCTAATCAAGCATTCCCAGTCAGGCTTTAAATGGGTGAGAGAAGCAACCTCTACCCCATGTGCGTTGCCTTTGCTTTTGGTTGCCTGTGGTGGTCCACGGGCTAAATAAGAGAGGATATTGTTGGTATGCTTAACGTGCAGACCGGAAAGGCAGACACCGCTGAGGAGACTTGTGGAGTGTGGTTACGGAGTTTGCCTGAGGATATTTGTGGAATTGGAATTAAACAATGCTCTGTGGAAATTCAGCACCACCAGCTCAAAGCACATATTCAACAGTTCTTGAAGAGTTCAAGAGTTCTTGTGTAGACTTAAACAATGATTGAACTTTTTCCAGAATGCACGCCACAGCCTAAATATTCTCTTTAGACACTTTTTAAGATGAACATGACCATCTTAAATATGATATGAAATTATATTATTAAAGGTGCTCTAAGCGTTGCCATTTGTTTTTTAGGCTAAAACATTTTATGTCACTTACTGCAAACAGCACCTAACCAACCGCTAGCTGTCTGTGTCCTGAATACAGTGTAAAAAAACGCAATCTCTGTGGACATCCTAGGCTTCAAGAACGGCAACAAAAACAACCTGGGCAAACCTAGCCCATGAAAACATAACAAACTGGTCCAGCAAATCACAGACGAGATGCGCGTTAAGGAGAGTTTCAATTGCACGGGAGCAGCACGGGAGGGAGGGGGAGGAAGTAGCGAGCAAGCTCTCTGTTTTGTTTGAAAGTTAACAGAAGTGACGTAGCCCAGCATCGCTTAGAGCACCTTTAAATTATTTTGGAATATTGGAGAATGTTTGCAGATGCATTCTTATAGGTTAACTAATCTTGTACAGGACAGCCATTGCTTTATTGGCATGCATTATGCACACTGACCCATGGTAACCCCTCTCAGTCTCATTTTCTGTTTTTAGTGTGGATATATGCAACATACTCGCTGTGCTGTGGAGCTCAGCACCTACTAACTATGATACAGAACCCATGTGATTGACAAGTGCTCTGGTTGGAGATGCCCAAACAGCTTCTTTGGCCTTTTATCCCTCTGACTCTCAGAGCCAAGCAAGAAGAATGAAGTGTCCTTCGAAGTCTCTGACAATCCTTCAGCTGATCCTGTCTAACTCTAGTCAGAGTCAGATATCACGAATCATTTCCCTCACACCAGGAAACAAGAGTGTGTGGGTGTGTGTGCGTGCGTGCGTGTGGGTGTGTGGGTGGTGTGTGTGTGTGTGTGTGTGTGTGTGTGTGTGTGTGTGTCTGTCTACAGTTGTATTTTTGAGTACCATCGGTAGTGCAGAAAGGCATGAGGTGCTCACTGAACCCTCATCTTTGCCAAAAAGCCGACACGTGGCCAGCTATACATCATGTGCGAGCTGCTCGGCAGGATGACACCTCACCGTCCCTCCCTTTGCCCTCCTCGCCCCTCTTCCTCGCCTCCTCAGCCCACGCCGCTCCCCCCGACTATGAAGAGAACATCCATCAGGACAGGTGCTACTTCACTCCACTATGCAGGCAGAGCCTCGGCGACCGCTGCAATTTTGTTGCACCCAATTGTTGAATTTGGATATGGCAGTCGTTTGCCAGGCAGACCTTATGGATACCACAAAATGATTTGCCCCCACGCACACACACACACAAACACACACACACACACACACACACACACACACACACACACACACACACACACACTGCCATTCCCTCCACTCGCTCCCACTACCACATACACTTTCTCACTCCACATTTCTTGGAAGAAATCAATCTGAGAAGTTATTTCACTCCTCCTGTGATTTATGCCATTTTGGAGATGCACTCCCCCTTTCTGCTCTGTCGTCGTTATTTATTTTTTTCTTGAAGATATGTAAACTAATTTTGATGTATGTCGCATAAATCTCTGACCTGTCATCAGCCATGTCATAAAAAAGTGGCACGAGGCGCACAGTGCAGTGGCCTCCGTCATATTTCTCCAAAAAAAATAATAATTGTGAATTTATGTGCTGAAAGACAAGATTCTCATTTAATCTCTGCAGTACAGTGGGAACATGACCTAGAGGAGATGGAAGCTGAGCTTTTCATCTGGCGGAGTTACTGCAGCCATTTGTCTATTTAAGCAGTAGTTCCTCATGAAAGAGTGACACGGCAAACCCCTGGATGGCCCAGTGTTAAATGTACTTCACGCTCCAAAGTGTTTGTCGGCCGATGACATTGAGCTGACCCGGAAAATTCTGCATAATTAAATGCTCGAGAAGGTTTTTTTTTTTTCCGATCAGCGCCCCGGCTCATTCCCGACCCGGGCTCCTGCTTTGTCACTCCTCAGCAGCTGCCGGAGCACTCTAAAGTCTGGGGCTGGCATCGCGGACGGCGGCCGACTAAAGAACAAGTCGGATCCTCAGTCTAGCCACATCAAGGCCAGTTCTGCTCTGGAGTCGGCTGTTAGCATTTAGCTCAGATTCAGTCCTCGTTGACACTGAAACTAGACTCAGTCTGGCTGACTGCGCTTGTTGGGGCATAAAACATGGGAGTGAAAAGAGACCTCGTGGATATTCACTGTCCTCTCCTCTGCCTTTTCTGTCTGATGTATGTTAAGTACTAACCTTGGCTCTGGCAATGTCAGTCATTACCTTCTCAGCCATAAAAACCTCTTTCCTAATTTGTTGAAATCTTTCGTAATGTCTTTTCAAACCTTAGACATCAAAACCTGAAAGTGAGAGCCTATTTGCTTCCATTATGTTTTTTTTTTCACCCACTAACTTGGGTCACCTTAGCTATCTCTCTAATGAACCATAGATGAGCTGCTATTGGCTGCTATTGACTTTTTTTTCTGTCTGTCTCTCTTTGGCATGTGTGACGAGACATACACACACACACACACACACACACACACACACACACACACACACACATAAAGGCATCCACACAGACACACACCCAGACGTGGGTTTATCCTAAAGCGGAATGTAATGCTGAACATCATCGGCATTTCTGAACCCACCTCCCCCGAGTCTCAAGGTTGGCTCAGCTTGTCAAGAGTGCGTGGTGGCAGGATCTTCCTGATGAAGTCATTAGGAAGTCATTAAGAAGCCATTAAGAATCATTAAGTCGGCGAGATGGCACTGCGCTGTTGCGTGCGGCGAAGCGTCGGGCGGCGGGAGAAAACTTGTTAATCACGCAGTTTATTTGTTTCCCCTGTGTGAGACAGTAAATACGACGGCACCAGGACTGGAGTGTGTGCATGTTCCTAAATGAGGGGTTGCGCTGCCTTCCTCTCTTGCCTGCCTCAGTGTGTGTGTGTGTGTGTGTGTGTGTGTTGTGTGTGTGTGTGTGTGTGTGTGTGTGTGAGTGTGGATGAGTGGGTGAGTTTCTCTTTGTGTGTCTGTTTGCATTTGCTGATGTGCATGTACACATTGCTGTTTGTTTGAGATTCTGTGAGTGTGTCTGTTAGTGTCACTGCGAGAAGGCTAAGTGCAAATGAGATTTTGTGTATGTGTGTGTGTGTGTGTGTCTGAGCATGTGTGCAAGGGTGAGAGAGGAGAAAAAATGTGGATCTCTCCAGAGAGACTCTACTCCTAATCAGAGCGGGGCTGCCTGCTCACCAGCTATCTTTCTAAAGCAATAAACAGCAGTGCTCCTCTTTTGATTTTATTCCCCATTTTCCCCTAATCTGCCAGGTGGTTGATTTATGAAATGTGAGATATATCAGGCTTCGCATTAGCATTAGGGCTGTGACCAGTGCTGCGATTACATGCCTACTGTGTGTGCCCACCCATGCGTCTGTGTTTATTTGTGTGTTTGTGTGTGTGTGTGTGTGTGTGTGTGTGTGTGTGTGTGTGTGTGTGTGTGTGTGTGTGTGTGTGTTTGTGTCTGTGTCCATGTGTGCACCTCTCTATGTCTGTCTGTCTGCCTGTGTGTATGTATGTGTATCAGTGTTTATATATACGTGTGTAGACTTTTCATGTGATTGCAGGCACTCGGTGCCTCTCCACTCCTCTTCCTCGTCCTCCCCTAGGACATTAGTATGTGTAAGTAGTTCTGTGATTGCCAATGCACTTGTGGCAGGACGTGCTTGTTTGCTCATCAGCCTGGTTGGTGATGTGACAGGCCTGCAGTAGGTCTCTGGGAGATGATGGCCCCAATGGTGGGAGAGGAGTGAGAGACAGTACTGGAGCCACAGCAACTAACAGTGGGACTGGTGATGGTGATGGTGTGGTGGTGTTGACAGTAGTGACGATATATATATATATTTGTTTTATTTATTTATTTATTTATTTATTTTTTTGAATCCACTGGGGGAGTGTCGAGTAAGTGTATGTTCACATCATGGGT
This sequence comes from Alosa alosa, assembly GCF_017589495.1. Lineage (NCBI taxonomy): Eukaryota > Metazoa > Chordata > Actinopteri > Clupeiformes > Clupeidae > Alosa > Alosa alosa. The sequence goes on from NC_063194.1 coordinate 18,431,108, forward strand.
TTGTGTGAATTGGCTTAAAACCATGACGCATACAGCTAAGACACTTCCATAGACTCGCTCTTTCATGTCCATAATGTGTCCTCTGTGATAGAAGTTTAATTTCTTGAATTGTTTATCCTTGTCCTTATCTTTCCTACTTTCTACACAAACGGAACATTCTTTGATTCCACCGCCTTGAAACTTGCTTTGGTGTCATTTGTGTACGGTAATTCATTATATAGATGAATAGAACACTTTAGTCATACCAGAACACAAGGTCAGTGCCCCAACACAGCCACGGTCTGTCTACATTGCAGTTTGATGACAAGGTAGTTCAGCCAATTTTTTTTTATCTAGCTTCAAGTTACAAGCAATAAGCTCCGAGAGTCCGTAGGTTAGACGCGCAAACGGGGTGCCTAAAACTCCCCTTAGCTGTTCTAAAATCAGTGTAACCTATGTACTCGAGTGGCTTATTGCTTTTCTAAAACGGTTACTACATATATCTGGCAAGATTTCTTAAAACAAAGGCACAGCAACAAGAAATGTAACGATTTATTCATACTGTAGATGATCATTCTTCCGCCAAGATATATATTTCTTCTATCAGTGGTTGCTAAGCAACTTTGAGACGCAGCTACTCTAACTTTTGTATCGAGTTGTGGTAGCACAGTAATATAGAATGAAATCCGATCAAAGTGTATCTTTGTGTTGGATTTTACAACGGCGTCGAATGCGATTCAGCCTATCATAATCAAAGACCGGAACTATCCGTTTTAGAAAGTGTTTTCCATCACTTTGTGTCCAGAGCTGTATATCACTATTGCACCTATGTAACATGAAAAGCCCACCAGGAAGTCCTGTGAAACTGACCTCATTTCTTCACCCATTAACTCTACTGGGAAGGCTCCGGTCCGTACTTTTTCACTATCCGTGGAACCCACGGGTGAACGCTTATCTTTCTCATTAGGGCCCGGGCGCCATGCTGCCTGTGCCTGTAATTATCTCCGTGCAGTAACTTTCTCATTAGGAGACCCTGCTAATCGCCAGCCCCTCAGAGCCCTGCTAACAGACTATCTCCCCGTGCCAAAGGTGGCACTCAAAGGAGCAGCGGGGCCCAGGTGAGTGCCCCCTGGTGGCTGCTTTCTCCCTTCACTCATTTTGGCATGCCCCTTATCGGAAGTAAATAAATAAATAATATTTTCAAGACGTGTACTTATTGGCCGCAGATCACAAGTGAGAAAGGTCAAAGGAATGAAAGGAGGCAACGCATCAATGTATGGAAAGATGTGGAACGTGTAGAGAGTTAACTCTGGTCATGGTAGCGTAAGGCACTACTTGTGGAGCTATACTAGTTGTGTGTTGAGTAATTTTTGAAAGCCAGTGGTAGTTACTGTACTTATGTGCAGGTGGTAGTAGCCACTACAGTCCAGGCAGAGCAGAAATCATCCTCCAGAGTGATTTGAGCACTATTCCTTCTGGTGGTTGGGTTCAGGGTTAAATGCACTTCACACACTGCAAGGGTGGTGGAAGTTAAGTAATTTGGTAAATTAAGTAAGGTGTTAATTTTGATGAAATGTTTTGGCAGACAGATGGGGTCATGTTGAAAATACAGTAATGAGAATTACAGTCGTGTATGGACGCCTGATTTATGCTGAGCAGTGCTTTGAAATCAATACCTCTATAAATGTAATGAAACCTCTGTTGCGGTCATCTTAATCTCCACCTGAAAGTATATTGATGAGAATAAAAAAATCTTCCCGTTTTTGGGTTTAAATAGCCATGTTTAATTAACAAAGCACAGAAGCTGGGCAGAGCTCAGAGCAGTAAAAAAAAAAATCTAACAAATCAAATCCTTTACAGCAGCAAAACATTTTAATAAGAGCATTTAGGATGTAATGAACAAGCGAATTACGCCAACACTTCCAAAAGCGCTTCCCTGCAGTGAGGCAAAGGCCTCGTACATCAGCAGGCCTCCGTTGCGTTGTCACGCTGTCTCCTGACAGATGTTCTCTCAGCCGCATGCGCATCGGAGTCTGAGTCTCTCTCTATCTCTCTCTCTCCCTCTATCTCTCTCTCTCTTTCTCTCTCTCTGAATCCCCCGCCGTGTTAATCAAGTGGGAGCATCAGTGTGTGTGTGTGTGAGGTCGGGCGTCTGTGAAAGCGCTAGAAGTCTGCTAACATGAGAACAAATAAAGGTTTGTGAGAAAAAGCTTGTCAGAGCCTGTGATGTTCCCCCTCATCTCTAAGACTACTATAACAACAACAACAACAACAACAACAGCAACAGCAACAACAAGCACACTGAGAGCAAATAGAACACAAAAGCATAGATGCCTGTGCATCACTCATGGTGCATGTGGTCTGGGTCCTTCTCTAACCCCAGTGTGCCTTCAGTGGTTATGGAGGATATGTTCAGTGGCGGGAGGATGGTAGGGCGGGTGGGGTGGGGGGAGAGTGAGCCTAGTGGACCACGGCAGTGCAGCCCCTCAGTCCAAATGAGATCCAGAGACTTCCACTCCCCGGCCACATGGCCCTGTGGAGGGGGTCCTCCCCCGAGGAAATATGGGCGTCTGTCAGAGCTGGCCAAGTGCACTCCTGGCCCCTGTGTGACTGCAAAATCTCTGAGGCACCGGTGTAGAAGGATAGTGTTGATGTCTGTGTGTGTGTGTGTGTGTGTGTGTGTGTGTGTGTGTGTGTGTGTGCGCATCGAACAGAAGCTGCCCGCAGTGGCTTTCCCTGGCATGAGCCGTGCGTTGGCGCCGTCCGAGCACCGACTGGGCCAAAAGCTCTGTCTTTTCCGGGCCGGCCTGGGTGCCTGCATGGGCCTTGGCACAAGCCGCCATGCGCCTGGCATCCCGGACAAACAACAGGAGGCGGAGGCATCCTCTCCCTGCTGATGAGCTGCTCCAAGGACGAGCTCCCTCCTCTCACATGCGGCCGACGCCATTTTTAGACACATTTTATAAACCTTGCACACTAGAACACGGCAAGGCAAGGCTGAGAGAAAACACTATGAAGCAAAAATAAATTCCACTGAGAAATATACAAGGTGCATATATGTAGAGAGGATACAGAATTTGCCAGCAGCTAGGAAATTAGCCTATGTAAGAGTTTATTTACAGTATGCATGAATGCTAAAAATATGCATGCCAGTGGCTTATAAACACGTGGATGAAAATATATACATGCAGATTGATGCAGAATGGAAAGAGACAGCGGTCCTTTGTTTTTATAATTTGCTTTTAATGGCTCTGTGATCAGGGATCAGGTCAGGCTGTAAGTACTGTCTCCGTCTCAGTGTCTCAGCTGGACTGGACATGTGTAGCTGCAACTCTGTATAAATATCCCTACATTTACCTCTGATGTGGGTGAGCCTGTTCCAGCTCCTTCCATTTGCAGGGCTTCACAGTATCTCTACCAAGGTTTTCTGGAGACCTTACTAATCTAATAATGTCCAGTATTGATCTGTAAGGTACTATGTCAAAAGTTTACCAGTTCTTGTGAATTTTACTGAGGGAGTGTTGTTCATTTCCCCAACTCTTCGTTAGATATTGTTGGGCAAGTCATCCTCCCAGGATCTGTAAATGGAACAATATCCGCAGCAAAAATGGTTGCCAATTTCCACAGACTTCCAGCGCTTTAGGATATCTGGGAATATGGTCCAGAATTCCATTCAGGTCATTTATCATGTCGGTCTGCTGTGGTGTTATTGATCAAACCTCCTAACGAGCTCGAAGCCAATCTAACCGTGTGTTTGTGTGTTCAAGAGAAAAGGAGACAAGGTGGAGGAGAGAAGAGACCATGACCACAGAATGAATTAAAAGCGCCAAGTCTGCCAGACATTACCCCACAGCAGCCTATTTACATTCATATTTACATTTGCATAAGGACTCAGTAGATGGAGTCCCAGCCTCAGCGGATGGATAAAGGCTGGCAGTGTTTGAAAATGAGCGCCCTTGCCGCAACCCCCATAATTCATGCTGTTTATGATGTAAATATTTCAGAGAGGTGAGATGACCCCTCGGCACGGCAAAGGCCATTAATAATGATAAGAACACGGACCTCCCTCTTTTTTCTGATTAATTGCACTCCATTTGCATAATGCTTTGTTTGTGGCAAGCTTTTAGCGATCGACTACAAGCCCCCCCTCCAAGTAAACTCCTTCGAAGTAAAACCAAGGCTGCTTCAAAGTGAATGTGGCGATATTGTGTCCAGAGCTTATTTGCATTTCCCTCTCCGCAGAGGCTGTTCAAATGTGTATGCATGCAGGGCAAGAAGGATATCATCCTTTCCATCGGAGGCAAGCAGTCATACAAGCTGTGTGTATGAGTGTGCATGTGTTCATGTGTCCATGTGTATTTGTGTGTGTGTGTGTGTGTGTGTGTGTGTGTGTGTGTGTGTGTGTGTGTGTGTGTGTGTCTGTGTGTGTGTGTTTGTTTGTTTACACACAGTAATTGGGCCAGAGAATATAGTGTAAATTTAATTCACAGGATTTGCACATATTGTAGTTGCTCAAACACATCTTCAAACACAAGTTCTGCTAAATTGGATGAAAAAAAACCCCACTTTTTTTTAAGTAGGCCACACTCAAAATACAAAATGTGTCTTTTTCAGTTCACTGGTCACTCTCCAATTGTATTCATTTCCAGTTTTGTTTAAGTCTTGTACATCTAATCTCTTTGAATTGAGCATTTTTTTGCCCTCATGCTATTGTTTTTAAAAGTGCTTATGGTGTCGAAAAGAGAAAAACGGAAGAGAAAAGAGAAACCAACCTTGGCCAACTTTGCTCCGTATCTTGGCAACTTCACACACATTCCCATTGGCAAGGGCATGGTTATAATTTGCTATGTCAGGGAGATCAAAGACGAGTGCATATTCTACATTTGCTGGCGTGGTTGTTCTCCAGTTTGAGGTCTACAGTGACAGTGTTCTCTACTTGACCCTGCTCATCAGCAACTTGCCAGCCCTCCCTCATTTTAGTCCGTCGACCTTTACTCTGCCATTACACCTATTAATGATCACTTTATTTGAACCCGGATTTGTTCATTAACAATCAATAATGATTCAGTCAAATGTTGCAACTGAATTAATGGAGTGGTAATACATTGAAGCATGTATGTTAGTGTTCATTCACATGGTAATGTAAGTAATCAAGCTATTAAATCTTAATTTACTGTAACGTTGCAGGTGTATTGGTCACATGTTTAGAAATCCTCCAATCACACAACAAAAGCTGGATATATCTGACTAACTGATGCGAACAATCTGCAGTGTCTGAGCATATCAGCCAAGATTTTACATTTTAGGTATAGATATTTATTTGTATAGATTCTTCAGGTCCTTAATGGGAACTGTTGTGTAGCTGTTTTTCTTCCTTCCCAGCATGCTTTGCATGACTTGGTAAAAACCAAGAGGGTAGGCGGACGTTTGGACCACCTAGAATAGTCTTAGTATTCCCCTGACCCCCTGATTCCACTAAGTCATTTTGGTGGTTTGTGACATGAAATTACTTTACATCTGAAGCGTTCTGTACTTTCATGTCGCCACTGATATTTTCCAGAGAAGCGATGTATGTATGTATGACTGGCTCCACTGCCTCATTTCTCACATTAATGGCCTGCAATAAACGTTTTTGTAGAGCCATAGATGAACTTATTGAAAAGCTATGCAATGATGTTTTGTTAGATTGGTTCTATGTTGGACCAGATATACCTACCTAAAGCTGCACTTGATTTCGTGGCACTCATGACGTTGTGATGTCAGTCATTATTTTCTGGACAGTGCTACCAGATAAGTTGCTGTGTTTCAGTCCAATGCTCAACGTCACATCTCTATGTCACCAAGCTGAGCTGAGGCTGTGCAGTCAAATCAATTTAACTTCTTTCCTTTCAAGTCCTACGGAGTGGCTCTATCCATTTCTTTTGCTGTCTATAGTAAAAAACGTAAAACATGCCTGGTCTGCAGACCGGAAACCTTGATTGCCTTTTTATCTCATAAATATAACTGCTGCTCCTCTACTGCAGGAAAGGTCATCCAGTTTGTAATTGGGCCTATTTCTCTGCTAGCTATTTCTGAGTCAGTTGTATTTTGGCAAAAAGGAACTAAGGAGTAGATAAGGTAAATAAGACTCAATTTAGTTTAGCATTTGCAGAATCATCAGTCATCATCTTGTTATTGTCTTGGGTGAACTGAGTTCTGTCTAAAGTATTCAAAGTGATAATATCAAATTCTAGGATGGATTGAATTACATTTTCAGTAATTTCATCATATTTTATTTGATTTACATAATTAAACAGTGTAAGATGCGCACTTCCACTCTTGTCTCCTGGTCACAAAACCTCTGAAGGTTTGTAAATGAAAATTATTTGATTGGAAGAGATTTATAACACAGGGGTTTAATAGCTGAAAAGAAAGCCTTATGAATATGCCATGTAAACATGATAGATTGCCATGATTGCTTGCAAATAAAATAAGCAAAATGTTCCATTGTACAGTATTAATCACTTGCAGGTCCTTTATGAATGGCTAATAGGCAGATACTGGAATGAAATGCTCCTCAATTTGGTTGTAAAATAGACAATACATGATGCACTGCAGTATTGTTCATTCGCATGTGAGAGATTGTAGAGTGAGCGTGGACATGTTGGGGTGTTTCACAGTGCCCTTTAGCCGCATGTGCACAGCACATGTCATGGTTGCGGGCATACAGCATGACCGATTGGCATCAACAGCTGCTCGAGAAGCAGCCAGGGATCCAGCCTCAGGACCAATGGGATGGTGTTTCGTTAAGCAAACAGCCCTTTACACTGAGGCCATTAAACAACTTCCACCCGCCACGCTCAATACTCCTGTTAGATGTGGATGCTTTTGAAACATGAAACTAATAGCAGACTTTGCCATGCCTCTCTGCCTGGCCCTCTAACCAGCGCTCCGTCCACACAGGACAGAGACAATAGATCTTCGGGCCTCAGTGGAACAGGTGCAGCCAATTTAGCCCACTGCCACCATGGCTGATTGGATTGGTGTAAGATGGGATCTCTCTCTCTCCCTTTCTCTCTCTCTCTCTCTCTCTCTCTGTCTCTCTCTCTAAGCATCTGCCTTTCTTTCTCACTCTCTCTCTGTCTTGTTAAGCATCTGTATCTCTCTTTCTGTCTCTCACACACTCTCTCTCTCTCTCTTTCTTTCTCTCTCTCTCTCTCTTGAGCCGAAACCCCACTGACATTTTCTTAGTGTTTTAATAAAAGCCACTCTTGATTAGCGAGGCTCCCGCCGCTGCCATCCTTATTTACTGGCCAGGGAAGAAAAGCATTAATTCTCGGTAATTAATGAACAAGTGGCAGAGGGAGCGTGACACAGCTGCATCCTCTGGGGGCCCTCGGGAAGAAACACACACTCCCCTGCCCTGATTAGATGCACTCAATTCTCGGGCCTCCCCGTGACACTTTTATCGGTTAATGATAGCCAGCATAGTTCTCGGAGGAAGCGGCTCCGCCGCAGGGGCCTCAGGTCTCCCTGGCATTGTGGTCACGGTGAGCCGGAGGCTTAGTATGGCCAAATGCTGTGTAGCATCTCTGAGTAAAGATCTTGCAGACTTTTTTTTTTTCATTGTCGCACTGTGCAAAACGAGAAGAGCCTTCAGTCAGTTCTGTGATTCTGATGCGGAGAGAGGGTTTCTTTTTTTTTAATAGTTTTGCGACAGTGATTGATGGTTCAAGATGACTTCATTTATGTGGCATTATCGTGACGGTTTCTAACGCTTCTAATTAGAGACATTGTCTGACTGTTTTGTGTGGCTTCAAAGGAAGCTTGACATATGGGATCAATCTGTGATCAAATTGAATGCCGTCTAGATACCTTAAGTAAGTCATGCCGTTTCCCGTGAGACAGAGAAAAAACAAAGCCACGATGGAACTTGAAAGTGAATCATAAAGGCCCTTTTTCCAGTAATTGGTGGTCTTGTTTGTCATTTAAGAGAAGCAAACATATACAGGATAACCTATTGCTGTCGCACCATACATCCTAGACCTTGGGTGTTGTCTGTCTCATTCACTCCTACTCTTCCCTTCTTTCTCTTACTCTTTTTCTCTCTGTGTCTCTCTCTCTTGCTGGTTTCCTCTGCCCGTGGACTGATTTTTATTTTTGTTGTTGCGTTTCATCCCTCTCATCCCTCCCTTTCTCATTCCCTCCATCGCCGGCTGTCACTAGATTTTAGTCAGAGCGATGAGCTGATCTCTTTTATCCCCACTTGATCTTTTTCTCTTTTATCACCACGGCTTAACTCTTTTATTTATTTATTTCCCCCCACACACACACACACACACTCACTCCTTGTTCTCCTCTTCCTTCCCCTCCTCCACCATCCTCTTCTCTTCTCTTCCAGGCGGCTGGCCACAGAACTCTCAATTATGAAGCCCGTTTAGACTTGAAAGGTTGGGCTTGTTGTGAGACGAGTCGAGCCGCTGTTAGGCTGTCTCCAGGAACACGCAGACAGGGAGACTGTCACTGCCCCCCCCCCCCCCCACCTAAAGTCGCACATCTGGGCTAGCATTCCTAAGTGCCTAATTGCCCATGTGCCACTTTTAGCTTCCGTGATAAAACACCAAACTCGCAGATGGATTGTGTCTCCTCAAGTGGCAGAGAGGATGTACGAGTAGCGGATGCCAGCTGCAGCAAGAGCGTCTTGATTGTTCTTTTGTAGTCCCTGGTCAACAGAGCACCCGCAGGTCCATCAAAGGTTTGACAGGGCCAGGGAGATTAAGGTGGATGTGACCGTGGACCTGTCTGCGCTACGTGTATGGGCGAAGGAGGTGAGGCTTAAGAAGAGAGGGAAAAAAGATAAAAACAACAGAGACATAAGACAGTTAGAAGTATGGCACAACCGATTAGGAGAGATAAGGAAAACGTGCTTTTGTGTTTTTCAAGAAACTACACGCCAAAGCAAATCACATCCTAATCCTGCATTCCCCAGTAATTGGCATAACGAGCCTATACATCTGTTTCGTTCCTGCTGTGATGATTTGCAGTCTGGTTTCTGTAATTTCTGTTCAAAACAGTGTTGTGTCAGACATGGACATATGTAATAATACACTTGTTTAACGTGTGTGTTACATGTTTTATATTCAACTCACTCCTGGCTCTGTTGTCACACTGCCTAATAATTATGTACATTTTCTATGCTGTGTTTTAAAAAGCCCCACACTGGTCACCCCAGTGTTAAGTCCCCTATGCCTGACAAACTATGAATATATTTAGCACTTTTCAGCGGTATGAATTAGATAAGGCAAATTGTGGTGCATAGTAGTAGTATGCATTTTAATCTTCCCTTTATAGAAGACTATAAATTGGCAAAACCATTGCCTAATACCCCTTGATTAATTGATTACTAAATAGATATTACTGCCACTAGGTGTGTAATCAGAGCCTGAGAATGTAAAGTAACAATGCAAATTAAGGAAATATTCTTAAGTCTTTTTGCTTTGAGAGTGCTGACTGTTTGAATACATGAATAATGAAGAGTTGAGTGGCTGTCCGTTGAACCTCGTATTTATAAGATGAGTATTAAAAGGGATGGCAAGAAAACCCATTAAAGTGGTAATAAAATTGCAAATGCCCACACCTCTTTCTGTGTGCTTCCCAGGGCCTCCTAGAGTGTTGTGGGAGAGGAACTCGTCTCTCTCTTCCCTCCCTCTGCCTATGTGCTGTAAACCTCTGAATCTCCCTCCCTCCATCTCTCTCTCTCTCTCTCTCTCTCTCTCTCTCTCTTGCTCTCCCTCCCTCCTTCTCCATCTCTTTCTGGCAGAAACTCACATTGCTGGTCTGATACCCCAACCGAATTTCTCCCATCCAGTTCTCCTCCCTGCTGGGACTGCTGAAACACTCGGCCAGATCCATCTTTTTCAATTACACTGAGAAACCGACGGTGTGGACGGTGTGTGTGTGTGTGTGTGTGTGTGTGTGTGTGCGTGCTGCCTTTCCTGTCAGGCCACAGGGAGTGTGTGTGATGGTGGTGGTGGGGTCTCGTCATGATGGTTCTCAGGCCTCCATTAAAATGTATTGACAGCATCAGATATTACAAAGGGACTGAAGGGGTGCTCCAGTCAACCCTACTGTGAGTGAGTAGAGGCTGTGGACGGGAGGCTGACGCTGAGGCTGGCTTGCTGCAGCAGGAGCAGCATGTCCACCAACAGCCACCAAAAGCAACCACACCAGAGAATGTTCCAGAAAAAACTCTAAGAACAGAAGCCCACCCTGCAACCTGCACCTATCCTATACTTTCTCTTTTGTGATGGATTGAGTTGCTTCTTCCCTTATTTTAAAAAAAGATCAGTGTCCCCTCTGTTGCTCAGCCCTGAAATACTATTGCTGCCACCTGCTTGGACACCTTCATGTTTACCTGGCCATAATCTAGGAGCTAGGCGACGGGCCTGAGGTGTCGCCTAAGATGGAGGCAGATGAGAATGGTGAACACACACACACGCAAGCACGCACACACACACACACACACACACACACACACACACACACACATACACATGGTGTTAAATTCAGTGACAAGGAATCATCACTGTCTGGCAATCCATGATTTGTTTTCCTGCTCTCAGCATCAAAGCATGGAACATATTTTATCATCATGCATCAAGTGACACATACATATGTAGATAAACACACAGGCATGCAAAGATACTCACATGCATGTACACACACACACACACACACACACATACATACATACACACACACACACACACACACACACACACACACACACACACACAAACCCCCACAGGTGTAGCTCTGGAGGGAGCGGTGGGTGGTGATGTCTGAAGCGGTGTACATCATCCTACCCAGCTGCTCCTCCTCTGGACTCACAGTTGGCCATTTGCTGTTGCTTTGTGTGCCGCAGCGTGAGTATGTGTGCATGTGTATTCACATACAGATACATACGGCAAAAAATCGCCTATCCGTCGCTACACAACCAACCAACCAACCACACGCACACACACACACTGACTTTCACACACACACACACACACACACATACCTGATCACCGTTAACAGGGGCGGCACTTTAAAAGGGCCTGCCCGACAACCAATTTATTGGCCTCGCTCTCCAAGGGCCGGCTTGATAGGATTTCCCTGCGGCCTGTGTGAGGCACTAGCTCCCCAGAGCGACGGCTGGGAGTGTGAATTACGGCACCATGGCAGGGGCCAGATTGGGGGAGGAGCCCCCAACCCCCCCACCCCCCACCCCCCTTCCCAATGTGGTGGAAGATCAAGAGAACCCTGCAGGGAGATTGAAAAAGAAATAGCATCTCTCCCCAAATCAGACAGGTCACTGAGCCCAGATTGTTGTGGGGGATTAAAAGTCCAGCTTTATGATAAATTCATTTGTCAAAGTTGTGTGATGGCCCGCCGCCATGCTCTGGGCCCCCCACCACCCACACACCCACCCATGCACACCCACCACTAGCTCCACCTCCCAAGCCAACGCACCAGCCACCCCCCCGCTTGCCATGCAGTCTGTCTGGCCTAAAAGTGTTTAAACGGCCATTATAGTACAGGCCCCATCACACATCCCAAACATCAGCTCATCCCTAAGACTTTAGACTCTCCCCTCTGTGCTTGTTGTGTGTGTGTATGGAGATGAGGCAGTAGCACACGGCCACTCCTGAACAACCCACAACAAATAAAATCCAATCCCTTCCTGCTGGAGAGCCATTCCCTCGCGAGAAGCCTCTTCATTAAACAGTAATAAGGATGCTGTTCAGAGTGGAGGCTCACCACTTACTGTTTACATCACCACCCTCCAACACACACACACACACACACACACACACACACACACACACACTCCCCTCGTCTCGGGGAAATTTGACACACAGGCAAGCACCACTCGAGGAGAAAGCACCCAGTAAATAAGGCAGAAAGAGCAGGCCTCAGCACATGTTCCATCTCATAATCCAGACGACCCCTCACCACACCAGTACAGTATATCAGCAGAAGCTGGGGGGTTCATTTAATGCTGGTGTGGTATCGTTGAAAACAGTCCTGCACCTGACTCCCCCACGTCCCCCACATCCCCCATCCTCCTACAACAGAGGTCAGAGTCAAGCAGCACTGTAAAACTTTATAGGGCGGACAATTTACACTCTGTGGGGTGACGCACAGTTCATAAGTGGTTAATATTTGCACCCTCCCCGCTAGTTTGGTTTTGTGGAACTGCAGACTGTGACCTCCACCCCCTCAATTCAGAAGGTTGAGTTACAGCACTTTGGCAGGACATTGCTCGAGGGACCTGGTGTCGCGCTGTTATTGTCCGGGTAAAAATGGCTTGCCTGGGTCAGAGTTGTGTGTGTTCATGTTTGCTCGTCTGATACTGTCGATTCCTGTCTTTGTGATCCTGATTGGCCTCTGTCTTCTTGAATGCCAGACAAGCCGATGGTTTGATCAAACATGCACACACAAGCCCCTGTGTACACACATGGGCACACACACACACACACACACACACACACACACACACACACACACACACACACACACACACACAGAAACACAGATAAATGCCTACACAAAAGACCTCAATCCCTGGCGACCGTTTTCATTGAATCTCTGTCACTGTGTTCAAATTATAAGCCCTGGCACGGTCACACAAGGTAGGTCTGTTTTGACAATGCCTTGGTTTTCAGTCCACAGTGACAGTGGCCACACATACACATACACACACACACACACACAATACATTTCTTCGCATTCAGAACCCAGCAGCAGAGGATAACAAGATGCATTGAAAAATTCTGAAGCAGTGCCAAGGACTAAATGGAACCTCTGTGTTTAGGCACTGCCTCTTTGTTAGGATTGTGTCTTGTTTGAAACAGAGAATCAGCTTGTTTGCCTATCTCTTTTCCAAGAGCTGCTCTGCTGCTCTGAGAAAGGTGTGTGTTTGTGTGTGTGTGTATGTCTGTCTGTCTGTCTGTCTGTCTGTCAGAGTGGGTGTGTGAGTATGTTAGCTTGAATGCATCCATGGGTTTTCTACACATGTTTGCATATAGATGTGTGTAACTTTGTGTTATCAAATGGTATTTGTATGTAATTAAACCCAAATGATCGCAGACCTACTGCAAATGACTTTGCCTGTGTCTGCAGGTGTATATACCTATGTGCATTGTGCACACATCGACACCTTACTGCTGTAGCTGTAGCTCCGTAGGAGTGATGTTGCTGACACACGCAGGCATATGCTGCCACCAGACCCACCCGGGCAGCTCCTCTCCATCATGCCATCACCCCCGCCGCCCCCGCCGCCGCACATCTGGGGCCAGGTGGCACGGAGAAACATGCTGTCAGCACGGAGCGCCGGCCGCCCTAACGGCCCCGGCCCTAACTGACAAGATGGGAAAACAGACATGGCAGCCTCTCCCCCTGCCCGTTTTATCTGCTGTTTACCCTCCGCTGTTCCATTGATAAAAGAGGCTCGGCCACCCCCGCTGGGTTTCCTCTATCTGTTTGCCGTGAGCCGCCGGAGCTAGGTGATTTATTCCATTTATTTATTTATATGTCTGGTTTTCTTTTTTTCCCCTTCATCATTATTTTAAACCTCCCGAGACTCTTTCTGAAATGGCCTTAGACCTGCGCTGTCTCCAGCTGTCCATCCACAGAGTCCAAATCGGACTTGCCGAGGATAGGAAAAGGGTTTTTCACTTTAAATAAAATAGAGATAAAAGCAGCTTTTTATAAAGGAGCCCTAATGAGTTTCTTTCCCCAACAGACTGGCAGGAGATGTTTTAATTGACAACACAGCCAGATTGTGCACATTTTAAGGAAATGGGTTCTCTAGCTCCCACGAGTCCACCAAAGTTATGCAATCGCTTCTAGTATGAAACCAGAAAAACATTCCTCCCAGAAAAAACAAGAATATGCCACCCCAAAAACATATTGTTTTCTGGGAATGGGTGACGAGAGAGGAAACGTGTCCCCTGATGAGTCAGAGGAGTTATGAGTGCTATTTGGAGGCGCGAGGATGATGAACTTTAGCAAGTTAAAGTGAGAAGTGCTCTCGTGTTTAATGAACGGTTCAGGAACTGTTGGCTTTATATATTACGCTGCAGCTCGGGCGGGTGTGCCCTTAATTAGGAGTGTGGAAAAGAGAGAGGAAGGGAGAAGGGAGGTAGGGCTAAAAAAGAAAATTATTGAGCGGAATAGATGGGTCATGTGTTAAGGTCAGCATTTTTCATCGGAAAGCCTTCCAGTCCTCCCCCGCTCCCCCCTTTATAGCGCCAATGAACTTAGCCATGGGCTTCACAGTCCAATTGTGTGACGGTGGATAATGACTTTAGAGTTTAAGCTGTAATTCCTCTTAAACGCCACTACCCCTCTCCCCCCCCCCCCATCCTCACATCCCCTCCTCTTCAACCTCATGCCCTCATGTTCACAGTGAATTTTCTCAAGTAGGAGATCAACAACATGTTGTTGGAGCTCCGTCATGCACATTGTCGAGTAAGCGTGGAGATTGGAGTGACTGGAGTCCATGCAAAGGATTGCACCTGCACCTAATCACTCAACATTAGTGTCAGCTGAGTCAACTTTATGTGCCGTGTCTCCATTAAATATGTGCTGGAATACCAGCAAACCTACAGGCAAGGAGGGAGGGAGGATTGCTGACATGAAAGGTCTGTAAGTTCTTGCCAATATCAAAAAGCTGCGGCTGACAGCACATGTTGGAATTACTGACTACCCTATGCTGGGTAGGTGCGTGCTAGAATTGGTATGAAATGTCTCGATTCCCTATTTACCTTTTTCTTCTGCATTGTGGAAATGCTGTTTCTTGTGCAGTGAAACCCTTTTGAAATCCCAATTCATCTAATTGTACCTCAGAGTGCTAATAAATATAGCAATGAATTATTCACACTGTGCGTGGGCTGATGACACAGAAACTGGTACACTGGGCAGAATTCAAAGCGCTTCAAATTAGAAAAGGAAAATTGGACTACACTGGGGTGTATGTGTTTTTTTGTGCTTGTGTTTATGCATGTGTGTGTGTGTGTGTGTGTGTGTGTGTGTGTGTGTATGTCTGTTGGGGTATAAATAAAACCGAGTTATTAGAAGTAAATACATTTGGCTCTGTTTCCAGCCTAGCAGACTTGAGCTGGAGGAGGTGCTGGAGTGACCGGGTTGTGGGGGGAGGGTCTCGGCTGTAAAAAGGGGTTGCTGTTAATGCCAGCGCTCGTCGGCACTGGAGTAGCTTTTGCCTTTTAGGCACACTTTGCAACATTTAGTTGAACGCTTTGCTGTTCTGCTCGTAGCTGTTATTTTTTTGTTTGTCAATAATGGTAGTGTTTCCTTCCAAAAAAACACAACAGATGTTTGAATGCAGTATTCATGAGCTGGTGCCCATTTATTCATCTCAAAATGAGTTTAGGAGAGCACCAAGATGTCATGTATCACTGCTTTTAGTAATCTGACAAATGAATTTGTGTTATCACCGTGGTAAACCAAAGCATGATGCTTGTCAGATTCTGCCAGTCCACAGAAGACACAAACCAGCCCTTACCTAATAGAGATATCTCATCCTAACAAGATTTTCTTACGTCCACTCTGTCCTGATAGCCTTAAAATGACCACTGTTGTCATCCCAAGTGCCTGTCTGCTGTTATTAGATGCAAATGAGTTGAGATCTCTCCTTGGCTGTAATCTCTTTTTAGTGTTGCCTTCCTCTTCACCAGAAGAGAGAGAGAGAGAGAGAGAGAGAGAGAGAGGGGTGAAAGAGTCAGTCAGTGTAAATGAGGTAAAGGGAGCAAAAGACAGAGAGAGAGACAGAGAGGTAATCAGTTAAACGGCTACACAAAGGAAAAGAGATCTAGCGAGTGGTTTGGAGGGGGGAGAGATAGAGGTTCTGCTTCATCTGACTGCATCCTCAGCGCTGAGCCCCAGTAATGGCCGCCGTGCCGGCCCAGCCTCATTAGGGAGAACTGACACGGCCAGACGCGCCGAGGGAGAGGCGTGATTGGATTAAAAGTTCAGGCAAGCCTTCGATGTGTGTAATTTGCGATGCTCGACTGATACACAAGTAAACAAGCAGGGAGCACTTTTAAAAGCAGACCCTTTAATTAGCCTGTTAGGACTAAGGCCGAGTTATCTAGGAACTGTGCTAGTCTTTGTGGGAGACGGAGGAGGTGTCAAAAAAAAAATGGAAGCAACGGGGTTAGGAGGGAGGGAGAGAGAGAGAGAGAGAGAGAGAGAGAGAGAGAGAGAGAGAGAGAGAGAGAGAGAGAGAGAGAGAGAGAGAGAGTCTATTTTAGTCGGTGAGACTTGGCATATAATAGTGCATTTGACATTGTAAGGTCAGGTTATTGCTGATTGGTGAATACAGATATGAGTACACTGAAAAGGCAATGACAGTACACAGAGAAATCACTGCATGATAATGTGACATGTTTGGATGGGATGTGTGGGGACGATGTTATCTGCCTTGTGGCTATGTGCAATCTCTGCATTGGTTTAGATATTGGTTTTGGAATAGGCAGATGGATGGATGGAGGACTTTATTTAATTTTTGTGTTGCCATGGTTTTTATTTGAGAGCCACATAAACTCATGTGCATGTCTGACCTTCACAGTCATGAAATATGACATTGAACATGTAACTCACACACCAGCTGGTGATAATCTACAGCAGTCCCTCCAACATGTTCTCTTAAAACGCATCGCTCCGTCTTTGGGACACGGCTGCCCACTCGGACTCTCTCTCTCTCTCCCAGGTCTCAACATTCAGCAGGATTTATTGGCATGACTGAGTATTACATTACCAGAGTAGAAGATTTGGTAATTTGGTCATGTTGATCTCTCTCTCTTTTTATTTGTCTGTCTCTTTCACACACACACACACACACACACACACACACACACACACACACACACACCTGCTCTCTCTCTCCTCCTCTGTGAAAGTACTGATGTTTTGCTCTGAGAGAAAGAGAGAGAGTGAGAGGGTGATCAGCCATGCAGTGAGGCACACTAACTGCCCTGCCTTGTTCTATTTATGCCCAATTAATTTCTTATGATTGATGCCCTGTGGGCTCTGTCATTTTGGATTATTTACATGTGATAAGAGCAGCAGCAATGCATTTGTCTGTATCCAAAGAGCCACCACAGCAGGAGTCACTTAAGGACTCACTATTCTTTTCTGAATGGAAATGTGCTGCAGAGAGTGAGGGAAAGAGATGGAGAGAGAGACAAGTAAGTCATGACCTTTTGCCATTATTAACCTGCCACTCAACCTCCTGATTCCCATTCTCTCATCGGCTCAGCCTCATAGAGTCAGATTGTGAAAGCCTCGGCGGCAGAAGTCTACCTGTCAAGAGCAGTCAGGGAGAAGTCACGGATCTTTGTCTGAAGTCGATTATAGCATAAACAAGACCCCGCCAGTCGAGTCACAGGCTTACACGTCGACTGACAACATGCTGTTTATGTTATGATTGCATCATAGCACTCCCTGGTAGTACACAGTATCTGCCAGTTAAGGTGTAATGAAAACTGTGCCATACATTGGATTTGATAAGTGCATATGTGATAGGAACCCATATATGGGCATACAAATGGACACATGCAGAGAGATACAAATGCGCGCACACACACACACACTCACACACACACACACACACACACACACACACACACACACACACAAAGAGAGAGAGAGAGATTTACAAAGGCAAAATGGGCAGACCGTCCATAGTTTTCTCTAAACACCAGTGCAGTGGCATCCTGGAGATATTAAATCTCAATCATGCTGTGGTAAACGATGCCATTGCGGGTGAGTTGTGAATCTCTGGCATCCATCAGCAGCACAGCCGACCGTTCCCAGGCAGATGCACTGGCACTTGCCCTACAGCGTTGTGTCTCTGTCCCTCTGTGTGTGTGTCTCGCCCCATTTTGCCGTCACAGTGCATTCACAGAGAGGGCTGATTGTCTGTGTATGGGAGTAAATCAGATTGAGAGTGTGGTTCCTCCCTTTTAATGCCTTCGTTTAAAAGCTGTCATTGCCAGTGCGGGTCGCACTCATTGCCATCGGAGGAAATGGAGACCTGTTAACCTCTGACTGCGTTGTCATGGCTGCGATAGACCACGATACGAAGATCATGATTTCTCTCTTTTTCTCTCTTATAAACACATGCGCGCACACACACACACACACACACACACACACACACACACACCCCTGGATGCCAAAAGAAGATGTGTGTATATATTTATATACATATATGCATGCGCATGTAATGTACATGGGGAAATATTCTCACAAATGTGCAAAGACCTTGCTGCAATATCTCTATATGCAAAGTGTGTCTTCAGTACCATGGGTAGCAAAGCCCCATTTTAATCCATTTTAAAATAAATCTTCCCCTTAGCCAAGATCAGCGTGATAACAGTGGTGGACTTGCACTACTTGCATATTTCTCAGAAGGAAACTTTGTTGCTGCTCACCACCCCGCCTCCCCCCAACCCTTAGAAAAAAACACAAAAGCTGAGCAAGGACAGCTTTAAGATTCATAACCGCTGCCCAAGAACGGGCAAAAAGTAAAAGCAAAACAAAAGCGGAGCCGAGCCGAAGCACTGCGTGGCACGGCAAACAGAACGCGCCAAAAATAGCCAAGTGCTGCTGCAGAGGTGTGCTGGGCCCGTGAGGGGGGCTGTGGTATTTTGCTTCCTGCCACCCACTGGCTCTGACCTTAGGGACTGAGTCAGATAGACGCCTCCCCTGCCCCCCTCTGGCCCTGCTGCGGAGCTGCCCACTCACGATCCCACCCCACAGCCCTGTACACCTCTGGAAACCCAGACACGCGCACACACACAAACACACACACAAACACACACACACACACACATACACGCACACACACACACACACACACACACACACACACAAACATACACACTTGCATGCAAAAACACTCTCGTGCGCAGACATACAGTATACAGAGCATCAAATTAAGCCACACAAACAGAGATTTCAGAGTTTAGCATTTATACCATTTAAACACCTTAATGTATGTGTATGTGTGAGTGTGTAGTGCATATCCCCGATAACTAATTACACAGATGCACACTGCAAAGCTCCAGGCCGATGCTATATTTGTATATTGCATGTTGCTGCTCCTCTGCAGTGCTTGAACTGCTTTAGGCTGGTCAGATACAGACTCCTCTCAATTTTTCTCTCTAACTCACTCACTCACACTCCTCTCTCCCTCCCTCCCTCTCTCTCTCCCTCCCTCCCTCTCTCTCTTACTCCTCTCTCCTTTCTTCCCTTGTCTCCAGCCTCCCACCAGATCTTAGACTCATTAACCCTCCACCCCCTCCCCATCTCTCCACCAGCAGTGACATACATCAGGGCTAACACCTGTGCGTCCTTCCATTCGCCACAGCCCTCGTCCCTTCCCATCCTCCATGGTTCTGACTGCCTGTGTGTCCCCTCCTTCGCCCGTGGTGCCAGGCTGCGGGCCTACACATGAAGCTGCACAGTGGGTGGCTGGATGAAAACTGTTCAATAGTGCTGTAACAAAATGTGGAGGTGTGACATCCCAGATGATGTTGTGTCCATAATTCCAGGACTTGATGGTATCACGCGAGCGAAAAACAAACGGGCCAGCGGAGGCACGCTTATTGAGTTACTGGCAAGAATTTGGCCAACGATTCGAGATATTTAAGGCGTAATTGTGTGTCCCTGACAGAAAGTCCATAGTCAACACAATCAGCCTGCCATCCTGAGAGAGAGAGAGAAAGAGAGAAAGAGGGAGAGGGAGGAGGAGGAAAAAAGATGGAGGGAGAGAAAGCCGCCATAACAGAAAACGGCATCAATTGGAGGAAGAGATAAAAATGTAAAGGTCACATGTGTTTGGCTCCATAAATGGACACTTTTAAAGCAGATGGACGGGAGAGTGGCCACTTGTGTGAGTGCGGCGGGGAGAGAAATCCATACCATGGTGTTTTTAAGTGTTGTCAGGAGATGCTTCTCACCAGCGGAGATTTTGCGGGGGCCTTCAGTGCACTGATTTGATAAAAATACCAGCTCTGCTCTCTCTCTCTCACACACACACACACACACCAAGTAGCCAGGTCAAGATGCAGGGGAACACCTGGCTGATTTAATGCCTGAGCTGTTGCCTCCCTGCTGTAATGGCTGGTGTGTGTGTGTGCGTGTCTCAGTCTGTTTGTGTTTGGGTGTTGGTGTGTTGGTGTTTATGCATACATATAACTATCTCCATCTTAACACCCACCTGGTGTGGTTCCCCTGTGGTGTGTAGGTGTTTTTGTGTATGTGTGTGGGTCACATCCTAACATACACACACACACACACACACACACACACACACACACACACATTCTCTCTCTCTCTCTCTCTCTCTCTCTCTTTTCTCTCTCTTTCTCCCTCTGCCTCCTACGCTCCTACGAGGATTTACGGTGTCCTCGCGCCGCCCGTCGCCTCGGCAACTTGTTCCCCCTCACTTTTTGTCCCGTTGTTTATCATTTTCCCATTTTTCAGGCCCCCATGCCTGCGACCGCACAATAAATCAGGACCGCTGGCCACCTTGTCATTCAGCTATTTTCCTGGAGGAAAATAGGGGGACTGTTTTTTTCCCCTCTTTCTCTTCACAAGGGGTATGATGAAATGGGGCAGCTGGCTGTACAAAACACACAGACATTAACACACAACACACACACACACACACACACACACACACTGCTGCACACATTAGCCCCCATCGAGGTAACCGGAGCAGGGCCCCATCATCCATAACTAATGCTGTGTTTGGCTGTGATAAGTGAGTGTACCGGGCATGCACACATTAGTTTAGGGAAACGGGCCTAAGAGAGCTTAGCTTAAATAAAGCAGAACAGACAACAACAAACAACAAACAACAACAAAAACCTGCCCACCCGCCAGAGGCAGGTGTGTGGCGGCAGCCGCACTGCAGTAAATAGCTGCTGTCAGAGGGGTCTGTCACTGAGCAGGAACCCCCCCCGCGGCTCACAGGGGCTCAAGGCCGCGCCACCGCCAGCCTCGCGGCTCCTTCGTCTACAGCCATCGAGAGGGAGGAGCAGCGGCGAGACCAACGGCCAGGCTGCCATGGCAGCAGCGCCAGGGCTCAAGGGTGGCATTCCCACAGGTGCCATCGTCCAGTGAGGGCCTCGCCCATTCATTCAAAAGCTGCCTAAAAAAGTACAGATAGCTTTATGGAACATTCGCAGGCACGGGAGTCTTTAGGAGTTATACTGACGTAGCAAATGTAAGCATTGATGTAGCGGATGCTGTCATCCAAAGCAATTGTCAGCAGAGTGCAGGTGGATATTTTACCGGTATATTTGCTCCCTGGCTATCTATGACCTTGGTCTTGTACGGACCTTTATCTATCGGTGGGGGGTAGAGCTACAGAAGAACAAAGGGGATCATAGCTGAATTTCTGGGTTTCATCATACTTATGTGGAGGATTGTGTTTGAGTGAGTTGTTCATTTTCCCCTTTAGCTAGATTAGGGCTTGTTATGAATCCAACAGATTACTTCTCACAGCTACAGATTACATCTACAGCATCAGAGAGCATGTGATCCTGGTACTGTTTAACATGATTGAGAAAGCTTAGAAGCTAAATCATCATGTGACCATATGTGTGACACATACAGTACATGTAGGCAAGTTGGCTTTTATCATATGTGCTGTGGAAAGATAAAACCGTACTCCACTCAGACCTCTTCAGCCTGTGCAGTATATGTGCATCTTTCATAAAGCCCCTGTCTGAGCCGTTGATCTTGTCAGTCTGCACTTGTCCTTTGGAGCCAAGGTTATTGTGTCCATGAAGCTCCCACTGCTCCTTTGTGAGATCTATCACGAAAACTTCTTAAGGCTTCCTCCCACTGACAAACTTAAAGGGAGAGCGGATGTGTCCCAGGAGGTAATCAAGCCCCTTCTTCGCCTCTCCTTTTCATTCTGTCTTGTCTCTCTCCCTCTCTCTCTCAATCACACGCACACACACACACACTTTGTTATTCTTGCTCTCAATCACTCACACACTCCCTCCTCTTTTTCTCTCACTCTGTTGTACACTTTCACTTCCCTCTTGCACAGTCATCTCTGCCACCCCCCTCCCCCCTGTGTCGTCGTTGCTCTCTCTCTCTCTCACACACACACACAGAAAGAGACTGTTTCTCCTCCAAACCCTCATCTTTAAACAGAGGAGATGAAGGAGAAGCAGGTCACACAGGAGCAGGCCGCTCGTCTGCAGAGAAAAGTTCAGCGTATTGATGTAGTGTGACTTTACAGGCATAGAGGCCCATCAGACACCGCGCTTGGTACCTGCACAGGTAGCCCCCATGGGAGTTGGTCTAGAGCCTCCGGATATTGACTTTCTCGATTCCTTGCATTCTCTCCTTCTCTTCTCTCACTGTGTCTCTACCTCTCTCTCTCTCTCTCTCTCTCTCTCTCTCTCTCAAATTTCTTATCCTCTCTCTGTCTTTGTCTGTCTGTGCCTCTCCCTTTGGTAAAAAAGGACAAATGACTAGCTTCTTTGCTGGAGACTAATGATGTGCCGGTGTCTCTCTCTGCCTCGCCGCTGAGAAGTTCTGGAGGATCTTTGATGATGGAGGGTGGAGGCTGACACATAAAAGAAGGAGCCCCCACCCTTCCACCCGACCCCATCCCTACCACCAGCCACCCGCTCTACGCCCCCGCATCCCTTACGCCACTTAGTTGCGTGCTCCTCCGATATCGCTATGGTAACCCGTCATTATTTCATTTCATTGGCAGCGAGGAAAGTTCAAGCTCCAGGTGGATGAGGAGAGCACCGGGAGCGTCTGTCTCCGTGAAGTGAAGTCAGCTCTCAGCTGCGTCTGTTTTTTCCCTCTCCATCTCTCTCTCTCTCTCTCTCTCTCTCTCTCTCTCTCTCTCTCTGTTTTCTCTCCTCTCTCCATCTCTCTCTTTTCTCTCTCTCTCTCTCTCTCTCTCTCTCTCTCCATCTCTCTCTCTCTCTCTCTCTCTCTCTCTCTCTCTCTCTCTCTCTGCGAGTTAGATATTGAATGGCAAAACAACACGTTACCATTAACCGGAAAATAACACCATGTTGCTCGCTGTAGCTGTGATTGCTGGACCCTGCTTCGGTCGGCGCTGGTGTTTTGGGAGATGAATGCACCGTAATCCATTTTCTGCATCTGCAGGTAAAAGGCGGCAGAGGTTGGTGGTGTTATTCACAGCACACGGCACGCCAGTGATTGCCTGCACTCAGTGTGAAATGCCAGCACTCGGTGTCTGTGTGCCTAGGCAAATGGCATGGCAGAGACAGTGAGTGCTTCCGCCGAACTTCATGTTCCAGTGAATCTTGTGCAGGGAGCTTGTGAATCCACATCATTCACTGTGGCAGACTTTCCCTCCCCTACCCCTTACATTATTTAGTTCAGGCGCATCACCGAAACGATGAGTGAAGATGGCTTCTCTCAAGGAACACACACACACACACACACACACATGCACACACTCTCTCTCACACACACACACAAACACACACACTCTCTCTCACACACGCACACACACACACACACAACACACACACACACGCACACAAACACACACAAACTGTAGTCTTCCATAGTTTTCTCCACACACACACATAGTGTGAAATATAACTTGCTTAAGAATGAGTTTGAATGACCTGATTGCAGGCCAAACACTTTTAGTTTAAAGGACTTGCTCTCTGGGGGCAGGGCAGGCATGCATAAGGATCCACAGAGAGTGCATGCTTTGCCTTTCAAATTAACTGTAATTCGTGATGCCTGACAATGAACAGAATCATTCAATCATGGACACATTTGATTGGAATCATGGAATCATTGAATGACAATGAAAAATGTATCAATCTTGAAATACTAATACACTGAATGACAGACATACTAATAAGACACCATTAAACAGAGAGATATTACACAGTAGTAATTTTACACCATTAAAAATACTATGTGTGTGGCTATAACAAAGAATATGATTTTATCCATGTGCAATCTATTTGTATACCATGCCATGTTTTTAGGCAGAGCCATATAAAGGTAGAGTTGCGACAACTCCATTGACGCTAATGTTCCATTTTTTTCAACAATGGCGGCTAATGGAAGCCTTAAATAGTTCCCGAAAGTTAACAATTTATAATAGCAGCAGTGCAGTTACAGACTGTTTGTAGCCAACATTTCAGACTCAGATTTACATTATTGGCTCATCCGAATAATAATATTAACAGTAATAGTAGTAAAGTAATAGTATTAATAACCTTATTATAATAATAAACTATTTATGTATCGACTTTGACAGCTTTTCTGCTGCTCAGTTTTTATCAGTTCCTTATCAAATAAATTAAAAGAGGCTAAAGCCCAATAAATGTGCCACACATAATAACCTAATATAAGATAAACCTTTGCCTATACCATTTCAATTAGGCAGCACTAGGCTAACACCACAAACGGGCTGTCATTAAGTTTTTGCTTTGTAGCCTACAACTTTTATGTGGCGTGTCTTGGGAATTTAGCTTTAGCTGCTACCATCATGTCAACATAGTTGTAGCGTTATGCACAATGCTCATCTAGGCTATGGATTTAAGTGGTTTAATTTTAAAAAGGGCAGCAAAAAGTGGGATAAAGTGCAACTGCTTCCCCAAAACAATTCCTCCATAACTGTGGATTTAATCGTGGATTCTGTGGATAACTTTCAGTGGACTAAACACATAAAAGGTAAGATTTGTTATCACACAAAGCTAGCTGGTTCATTAAATATGGCCTTAAGCATATTTACAGCCAACTTTGTACTTGCAGCAGTGAAACTGAGTTTGTTGTTAACATTGTTGGTAGCGTAAACGTTTTCTTCAGTTAGGGAGCAGGACTGTTTTTTTATTTTGCATTCATTTTAATTGGCAAAGCTAGCCTAATATGCATGAGAGAACCTAGATTTGAGGGAGCTGCAGCTGTTAGCATCAACGCACGGTCATATTAACACAGCAGGCCACACTAGCCCAGTGATGGCTAGCCCAGTGATGAAGGATCGTGTAAAATCCCCATCCCCAGAAAGTTTCAAACCAAGTTTGCGCTGATGATGCATGATAACTGATCAAATTGCTATTTTCTGACGATGCACACCATTCCCAGGTGCTCACCTGTCTGAATCTCAAGCTCTTAATGCTGTTCACAGCACGATGAATGACAAACGATGACAAAATGCTGTTCATGTTTATGAGTTCATAGCCTGGTAATTTATGGGAAGGACTTACATGTTACATTTTATTTTTATTATGACCGCCGCTGTGGCGCGGTCATATAGGTTTAGATCAGATTTTTTTTTTTTTTTCTTTTTAGCATGCCCAAATTTCCGTCCAATATTCCCCGGGACACTGAAAGACGGGGTACACGGCAGTGGACATGTAACCCCACATGGATAGCATGGAACCATCGTTTTTCGTTTTGATCTGTAGCCCCTCCGCTGAATTGGACCCCAAAGGGAGGGTAGGCGAACACAGTTTTCTGTGAATATCTCTGAAACCGTAGGGTTTAGGGAGGACCATTTTTTTTTTGTATGTTGATCTCAAGGGGCCATGTCCAACCCATTCCATAACCACTCATTTCATGTATAGCGCCACCTAGTTAAACACAAAAAAGTAAAATGAGGTGGTGTAATTGAAGGTATCTGTGACCTAACATAGTCAAAACTGCACAAAATTGGAAGTGTAGGATCATTATGACACCCTATGTATGCACGCCAAGTTTTGTGGAATTCCGTTCATGGGGCCACACAATAAGTTTATGTTACTATACACCAACTGGCCTGTAGGTGGCCGGAGACAGTTTTCTGTGAATATCTCGAGAACCGTAGGGCCTAGGAGGTCCACCTTTTTTTTGTATGTTGGTCTTAAGGGGGCATGTCAACCCATCCCATTACCACTTATTTCATGTATAGCGCCACCTAGTTAAAAATTAAAAAGCAAAAATGAGGTGTTTTCATCTCAATATCTCTGGCTGACAAGGTCAAAACTGCACGAAATTAAAAGAGTAGGATCATTATGAACACCCTCTGAATGCATGCCAAGTTTTGTGTACTTTTCGTTCATGGGGGGCCTTACAATAAAATAATTTATGTGTACATTTAGTGGCGTGACACCAACAAGGATTCCCGGGACTGAAGACCGGGGTACACAAAACTTGGTGAGCATGTACCCCACATGGATAGCATGGAACCGTCATTTTTAGTTTCATCTGCAGCCCCCGCTGGACTGGACCCCCGAAGGAGGGGTGGGGCGAACACAGTTCTCTGTGAATCTTTTATGGTATGTTGGTCTCAAGGGCCCACATCAACCTGGCTCATAATCACTCATTTGTGATTTGCCCCCCGGTAAAAAATGAAAATCAGTAGGATTAAAAAAAGAAAGCCAAAATAAATATTCATCATCATCATCATGGCTGCATTTTCAGTATTGGCGAAGTAGTCATTTGTCCACTAGATGGCGCTGCTCGTTGCAGTGAGGCGTAATTTTGTTGGAAGTTAAAAGTGGGTTGGAAAAACAATGGGCAGCTTCATACAAGGACTGTAATTTACCGCAGCGAACATCTAATAAGGATAGGGGCGATGTTCACATGAAGTGTAATTCCCATTTCTTCTTGAAGCCGAAATAAATCTAAGGATGTTTTCCGGACATGCTTGGTTTTTACTGCAGGTAATGCTTAATCTTGTAATATCAATAAGGACCTTTTTTGACCGTTTTGTCATAACTCCCTGATGCATTTTTGCATTTAGAATAGCCAGAGCGTGTATATCTCAATCGGAAAATTAAACAATATCGGGTGCCTATGGACTAGGCTGGGTGAACCTAGCCTGATCTGCCCGCTATTTATTTTTTGATTTCTTAAAAGATTGAGCTTGGTCTGGATGAAAGCCAGACCAGCCATGGACCTCAGTTAAACAATGCAAGGAACATGAATCAGCCTATATTTGCACTAACAATAGCGGACAAAAGCTTTTCAACTTTGGCCCGTTAAAATGTGTATGAACAGTCTAGCGGCGCGATTTCATCAAGGCCCATTTGGACATGTCAGTTATTTGCACCACTGGTTAGATGTAAAACAACATTTAGTTTCAGACTAGGCTACTGTTACTTAATTTGTGCATTAACAATAACGTTTCAGACTACTGTTACTTTAATTTGTGCATTGACAATAAAGTATTACATGAACTAAAGATGACTAAAATCTTATGTAGAAGAAGAAACATTCACAAAATCCATCCATCCAAAATGACCTTTGTTTTTGATATTGTTGAAAACGGCATGGAACTGACAGAGATGTTTTGTTTATAAATACATAAAAAATAAATAAATAAATAACATTATGCTGATACCTTTTTGCTTTTTCCCAAATACAATGTAGCCTACAGGTGTAAGTGACCTTTCATCAATCCAGTTGCAATGGATGAACTGTGATGAACTGCCCTACTTGTGATTGTTTAGAGATTTTTAAAGGTTTTATAACAATTCTACATCTTCTTTGGCTATTCTACAATCTATTCACCTTTTCAGCACCAGTAGGGTACTTTCTGTGCAGCCGCACACACACACTCAGGCATGCCAAACAAGCATACACAAAGTTTCAAGAGGGGGATGGAGTAAAAATATGGAGACAAATTGAAGTGTGATTTATTTTTAAGGAACGGATGTACCCAGGACTGAGCGCGGTCATATTTTGTACCGCCATCGCGGTACATTTAGTTATGATCACTGTGACACCATGGGGGTTACTAAATAGATAGGCCTAATGCTTCACGGTTAACTTAGAATGCCCACCATTACACTGGAGAGATGTTAAACAACTTTAAACTTTTTTATTCTCCGCCACGATAGGCTAGGCAGTGACTACCAGAGGAAACGGGGTAGAAAACTCAAACAAGTAATGTTAGACTAGCTGTGTTACAGTTTCTGGATTGCAAAAATCAAAATTCACAGGAGCTCCATGCTTTTGTGAGCTACACTCCAGTCCTCAAAACACTGTTTGCAGCTTTTCGAAATACTGTACGGAGGTCATTTATTTTATATAGCGATAATTTAGATACACTTTTATGGGGTGGGTGGAATTGCGTTTTTCTAAAGAATTCCCGGCCTTGATTTTGTACAGAAATTTAATATTAAGGACACGTAAAAGGGCGGAAAAAGCCACCTTATATAGCAGGCTAAGATATAGGTCTGGAATTTAATTTAATATTGTTGTAATGGTAGGATAACTACATAGTTTACACAATAATTACACTGTGTTATATTGTATATATCAATGCATTTATTGACTGTCAATTACCCCAAATCGGGCTCTGTCTATCATTGAACAGTAGCCTATTTAATGCATTCTAATCCATTGTCAATCACTTCGGGGGACCAGTTGAGGTTTACACAAACCGGACCAACGGAATTTTGAACACCCATTGTCGCAACTCTACGTTTATATGGCTCTGTTTTTAGGCAGTCGTTGACAAAAAAATACACCTAAAGCAGGCACTAATGTGTTAGTACTCCTGCCCCTGGGTGACATCTTGCACTCTGTCTTGCACTCTGAGTGTATCATTAACAGTCTTCCTACAGTCCTGCTAGTCTAAAAACACTCACTGTAGCTCCTTCTCAGTAGTGGAGTACAGTATGTATAACACCTGTATCGTTTATTATACACTCTTTTATGTTACTGCAATACACTCAAAATGTATTAATTACATGATGTGAACTTAAAAATAGATTATGGTATTGCTAATAACTGCTAATCAGTAATGTCCAATGATAATCAGTGTAAAGGTTGACAATAATAAAAACATATGCTTCAGAAAACAAAGGCAAGCCAATATCCTCATAATCATGTAAACAACCCAACATCCTCATGTAATGTAATCATGTGTTACAATAATGAGTTAAACAGTAAAACCACATGCCTAGATATTCTTAGCAGATAATATAATGGATATGATATGGGGTTTATCATTGTATATGGAATGCATCTTGAAGAGTGTAATAAGAACAAGCAGTGTGATCCATTATTTTTTTATTATATTAATCATTTATCCTTTTTTGGTGTTGTGCGCAAAATTGGAAGTTCATTCTGAATGAAAAAAAAAACTGGTAATAAGTGGACATAGTATGTGAAAGGGCTTGATGTCCCATTATGTTGTTGGACGTTTACATGTACTGTACTGGCGTGACTTCTTAGTGAGATGACGGGACACTTCCATATTCATTTGCACCTCCGTGTCCTGCGTGGCCACCTGCCAGTCAGCATAACGTGGGCTTCTGGGGAGCAGGCAGTGGTGTGCTGCTGCAGGACTATGAGGAGGCCTTGGCTGGAACTCACCAACAGCACATTGTGGGGTCTGAGGAATGGGGGGATCGCCCGGCTGCATTCTGATGCCTGGTATTAAGCTGTGAGCAGCGGCTGCCAAGTCTTTTTTCAGAAGGGCAGCTTGCCCCACAACTGTCTTCATACAAAGCACTTCACCGTACCCTGACTTCAACATCCACAGGGATGCCTTGCGCCTCTATTAATGCTGTTATGTGTTTAACATTCACCTTTGTGGCTCTCAGGACTTGTTTTCTTCGCTGCTGTTTGTGAGTGTGTGTTCATGGTGAGTTTGTTTGTGTGTGTGTGTGTATATTTGTGTGTGTGTGTGTGTGTGTGTGTGTGTGTGTCTGTCTGTCGCCATGCACGTCTGCCTGTGGAACCATTCAGATAGGTCTGCCTTGCTGTGAAATAAGCCATGGCTGAACACTAAACAGGATGTGAGGGCCTGACGTGCTTGTGTGTCTAAGGTTATGTGTCTGTGTTTTGTGTGTGTGTGTGTGTGTGTGTGTGTGTGTGTGTGTGTGTGTGTGTGTGTGTGTATTCTATGTGTGAATTTATTGCTTTGTGTGTGTATGTGTGTTTGCGCAGATTTGTTTGTGGTGCCTCTGTGTCTAGGTATGTTCATAAGTATTTGTGTGTTTGTGTTTGTGTGCGTGTGTGTTGCACATTTGTATGCGTGTGTGTCTGTGTCTTTGTGTGTGGGTTGAGAAAGATGACTGCAGCTCTCCGCACCTCCTCTTCCTCCTCCTGCCCCTCCATCCCCCCTCCTCCCCAGAGGGCTTTCACTGGCTACTCTCTTCCCCACTTAACTCTGCCTGTCCGAGGGAGATAGAGGGCCGTCACAAGGCCTGCAGGCAGCCTGCAGCACACCACCTCTTTCACACACACTTACTGGGGCTCCGCGCTTGTTCAACAAGGCAAAATGCGGCAGGAGGGATCAGTTTAATACAGGGGCCCTGCCTGGAATGGAAAGAGCCCAAATAAATAAGCGGCGACAGCAGAGGAAGCTGTGGTCTGAGGAGGGGAGAAAGAGGAGGAATAAAAATAATAATAATAAATAAATAATGAATAAATAAATAAATAAAAACAAGTGGCGGCATGGAGTGGCAGACTTCCAGTGTGTTGACTAGTGCACTCCAAGCCCTGTGCCGTACTCTCGTCTCCTTCTCAACATGGGTGTCTGTCTGCTGTGAGTGTATGTGTTTGGATGTCACATCAGGGAGAGAAGCCTAAGGAGTGAAGCTGCCATGGGCACATGCACAGACACACGCTCAAACACACACTCTCGCTCTCTAACACACACGCGCCCACACATGCACACCTCCCATCAGGGTGTTATTTTAAGAAATCACGGCTGCCACAGGCGCGCTACATTAATTCCCCAGGCCCGCGGGCTGGATGCGGCGGCAGGGGCAATCTGCATGAGGTGCTAAGTGATCGCGGGATTCCTGGTGTGAGAACACAGACCTCCCTCCCGCCTCCTCAAGCCACCCTGATGCAGCTCTGAGGCCTAGCCAGGAGCCTGACAGCTTACCATCTCTCTCTCTCTCTCTCTCTCTCTCTCTCTCTCTTTCTCGCTTTTTGCTTTCATACGGTCATGTACATACCTCACACACACACACACATGCACACACAGGTGCAGGATGAACACATCTTTATCAACAGAGAAAGTATATGTGTCGTAGCACACCTAAACACACACACTTTCACAGAAAATGTACTTGCATGCTTGAACTGCTCAAACATATTGTCTGCTTAGAGGAAATCAGATGTTTTGAGGAAAAAGTTCCTTTTTTTCGCCTTGTACCCATTGAATTACAAAAACTATTGTTTGCTGTTTGCGTGAATTTGTTAAGGCATGAAATAGGCTCCAGCTACAGCTTTTGTGTCCCGAACATGATGGAGTAAGGAGATTCGAAGAGATACAGACATTATCAGTAATGACTCCATTTCATGGTTTATGAAACTGAGATGCTACTTGGCAAGCCCACTGGTAAATCGCTTGCTGTGACTACAAGGTTCCCACCACTCTACTTCGCCCGTTTCTCTCTGCATCCTTTCCACCTTCCTCTCTTTTTTTGTGGTGCACCGCATGGCAATTCACCATCTCGGTGTCTCCAGCCATGATTATGGAGTAGCCACACACAATAACACACACAGCCTGAGGAGAGATAGAGGTGAGAGAGCGCAGAGGAGGTTTACTACTTGGTATGCACAGACAAAGGCAGTAGATTCAGCGCACAGCTCACCGCTGGGCAGATTATATCCCTCTTTCGCCTCACAGCAGGGCCCGGCCTCCAAATGGAGACATGAGGTTGCCAATGGCCTCCACACACACACACACACCTACTCTCACCCTTGGTCTGTTATTAGCAGACCCCAACCTGAATCGGTTGTTAAAAAGAGAGGACACTGATGAGGGTGAGGCATTGATTGCTTGGAAATCGTATGATCGCTGTATTGACCTACCATTAAAGGCTGCCCCCAAAGGAAAGCAGACAGACAGGCACATGTGAGGGGCCGATATATTGAAGATATATGTAGAGAGAAGCAGAGGACAGACAGAGAGAAAGTAAAATAAAAGACACATTAGTTATGTTTCATTACTTGTTGCAGTAGAGTGACCTGTACTGCAGTAGCCTCTTCCCTCACAGCAGTTCCTGAGTCTATTGACATTGGCCAGATGTACCAAGGGCATGGTTTTACACTGACATACATAACAATGAAATTCAATCAGGCTGTGTGTGTGTGTGTGTGTGTGTGTTTGTGTTCGTGTTCGTGTTCATGCACGTGTGATTGTGTGAGTCTCCTTGTCCGTGTTTGTGGGTGTGAGTCTGTGTGCCTGAATGTGCACATATTTATGTGTGTGTGTGTTTGTGTCTAAGAGAGAGACTTCAGTTTCTAATACACAGAGGAATTTGAGATTGGAAAAGAGCCGGTGCTGTTTTGACAGCGAGCCACCTGCCTCCTACCTGGATAGCTGGCTACCGGCCGTCACTTTGTCTCTCCGGAATATCTGACTCGTTGTCGTAGTAGAAAAATGCACAAGTGATTTTCCGACGCCTCACATCTTTATGTCTTAATTGCGGCAGATTTGACACGTTGCCTAGTCTAACACCTCAGCATGTGTCCTTCCGTCCTAACAACAGTTTTTTTCACCCCTTCATCTATTTTTTTCCGGAGTGGAGCATCGGCCATTAAACTGTGACTGGCTTTGACGGTAATCAGAAAAGGAAGGCTGTCTTAATTAATAACCATGTATCCAGCAAACTAATCTCTGTGCGCGCTAAAGTCTGTCCTTCCCATTAAGTAGGACTCACTTTATCGGCTAATCAAATTAGTCATTTAATTGTGACTTTCCCTTGATGTATCACGGCAGAAAGATGGAAGAGGGGAGAGTGTTTGCCGGAGGGAAGGAGGGTGTTCACAGAGATGGGGGTGGTGGAGGGGTTAAGGGGGGGGGCACTGTCGAGCGAGGGGGGTGGCACCGCAGTATGAATTTCATTAAGATTTTTGATCTTTTTTTTTATTGGCTCTTTTTTTATGAGTGCGGATGTGAAGGCGGGTGTGGGATGCAGAGGTGGAGGCCACCCGGGGGAGGACGGGCTCAGGCAGCCCTCTGCCCTGCTGATCTTGGGGGCTCTGCGGGCTAGCAGCCTGGGGCGGAGGCTCCACACAACAACACATCACCAACCTGCCTGCCGCCAACAGGGAGCAGAGGCTGTTGTGCTGTGCTAACCACAGGGACAGACACTGGCCTGGTTTGTGTGTGTATGTGTGTGTGTCTGTGTGTGTGTGTGTGTGTGTGTTTGTGTGTATGTTTGAGACATCTGTTATATTGCTGGAGTGTATGATTGTGTGTGGCATTTGTTTGTGTGTGTGTGTGTGTGTGTGTGTGTATGACATCTGTTAGCTTGTGGCAATGAGCGTATGAAATATGTGTGTGTGTGTGTGTGCATGTATGTGTGTCTATTGTGTGTGTGTGTGTGTGTGTGTGTGTGTGTGTGTGTGTGTATGTATGTGTGTCTATTGTGTGTATTGTGTGTGTATTTGCCTGTCTGTTTGTTGGGGTCCCCCCAGCTCTTGCCCATTGATGAATCATTTGTCTGGCTTATGGATTTTTCACTGTCTGCCAGAGATGGAGACAACAGAGAGGGCAGCTTGGGTAACGCTCCCATCACAGGTGAACAAACCCAGCAAAATGCCCGAGCCATTCAGAGTCAGGGGCCGGCCGAGTCAGTGCCCAATCCACAGACACCTCGGCGACCTCACCTGACACCTCCAAACAGCCAACATCCCAGCCTGCCCCCGTGTCTCATGCCACCGACCGTCCAGCTGTACATTAGCGCCGCTCCACAGAGACGGCTCAATACAAATGCCCCAGATGAAAAGACCAGTGCTGTGCAATTGAGCGGGAGCTCAGGGCCAGGCTGTGGGGAGGTGTGTGGTGGGCAGCTAGCGAGCAGTGCTCTGGACACCGCACGACTAAAGGCCCATTCACACCAAGAACGATAATGATAACTATAAATAAATATCGTTCTCGTTAATATGAATGACGATGTTCACACATAAACTATAACGATACCAACATGAACGATATCGTTGGGGATCACTTTCAGAGTGATTTTCAGAAAAAGTTAATAGATAAAAAGTTAATAGCCAATCAGAACCCATTTGCCAGTGTGAATTTTATGGTTAACGTTATACCTTGATGTGAATTAGCATTCATTAACTGGACACAAGATAGAGGAAAGTTTGTCTTATCGTTGTTCAGTGTGAATGCATTGATGAGGCAGCTCAATGCTCCCACATCCCAGACGATGGCTATAGTTCATGCACAAGAACTTTGTTTGTTGACAGACTTGGCATACCTTTTAAATTATGACCTTCATCTTTGGTCTGGCCTCATTCCATTCATTCAGCATCCTCAGACATATCTGGGACTTGAGTGAGTGTTAAAAACTAAGTTGTGGCTGTTCAGTGCTTCTCATTAGGTTCTCCTTGTTGTCTGAGTTGATCATATTATACCACAATTGTAAGTAGAGAAATGCCATGAGAGAAAAAAAAAAGCCATATTATAAACATCATGACGGCAGACGTGGCTGTTGGTCCAGCATTTGTAGTCAGCAGCACTAGGTGACCTCTTAGCCTCAGATGGTGTGTGTGAACCCCGCAGGGGACCGCCCACCATATTATGGGATCACACAGCGTGGCTGGAGGATGGTGGCGCAGCGTCAGGCACATTAGGATCCGTTCCTGCTGCCGCTGCTGCTGAGCCGGCTCTGATCCTGCCGTGGAGGAGGACTCCCTCCTGGCTGAAGCCCACTAGAGGTTTGAGATGTGGGGCAAGCACTTACTGGAGGCATATGCCGGTTGAGGCGTTGTGTGTGTATGTGTGTGTTTACACGCTGCACCGCTCGAGTGTTAGCTGTGTGGGCTGCGTGTATTTTTAACCGCAGTGGCATGTAAATTGCCCCCCACACACACACACACACACACACACACACACACACACACAAATGCACACATGCACACAGACCTCACACAAGAATCAGCTTCATCCTTTGACTTCACATGTACTTGTAGAGGGAAATTATTCTGGACTGGATACATATACCTTTGAGATTTCAACTGACCATTTCCCCTTCACTTCCCTTTTGGGATGATGATGATAATGATCATGATGATGATGATGATGGTTTCTAGACTGTGTACTCATGCATGTGTCTGTCTGTCTTCCTTGCTCTCCCTTGACAATAGTCCTTGTAAGCAAGGGGAAAAAACTGAAAACTCCTTCCAGCGGACTTTGTTACCACTCTCTCATTGGTGTCTGCATGTGTGCGATAGCCTGCTGTGTGTGTGTCTTCATTTGGTTTCCC